>NW_023270451.1:8802525-9018539 GCF_011800145.1 Mirounga leonina | reverse complement strand
GAAGGAAGGAAGGAAGGAAAGAAGGAAGGCAGGCCAGCTGCTGATCACAGGTATAAAGGGCATTGCTATCCCACTTCACATAGATAAAAGCAAGGTAAGAAAAAACTGTGTGTTTGTTTGTTTTGTTTTTTCACTTTTTGATGGTTTGATAAACTGAAGGGCACAAACCCAGGGGCCCCTATGATAATCTTTCAGTAAACACTTTTTTTCTTTAACATAAGCAGTGGTTGATATGCATAAAACAGGAAAAGAATTAACTGTCATTTGCTCCTGACGGTGATCTACCCTGAACCTAACCAGCAGCAGCTAGGCCCTAAGAAAAACTCCCGAAACCCAAACTCACTCAAGACTGACTTGTGACTGAAAACTAAACATTTAAACTGATACATCCATCATTTTAAAGATAAAATTAAGCAATATTCCTCTTATGGTGTAGTTCCTCATAGCCAGTGAGAGGTTCAAATTTCTCCTAAAGATTTGGTTTTCTGTATTGCCTCAAGTAGGTGCTAATCTCTTTTGTAATACCTGTAACTTTTTTAAAAAAGATTATTTGAGAGAGAGAGAGCACGCACATGCACACAAGTGGGGGGTGGGGCAGAAGGAGAGGGAGACTCTCAAGCCGACTCCAAGCTGAGCTCAGAGCCTGATGGGAGGCTTGATCCCGAGACCCTGAGATCATGACCTGAGCTGAAACCAAGAGTTAGACACTTAACCGAATGAGCCACCCAGGCGCCCCTGTAATACTGTTAAGTGCTCAACTTTATTTACCAAATAAATCAGTCTACTACATTCTGTTACAAAGTATCCCTTGTCCCTCTCTTTTAAATTAAAAGGCTCATTAATAGTGGTTTGAACACTGTTTCAATTGATAGCTTTGATAGTTATCTTCCTAAATTTTACTTGTATAAAGTCAGAGGTCAGATGTTGCAGTTTAATTTGCGACTTTTTTTTTTAAAAAAGATTTTATTTATTTATATGACAGAGAGAGACAGAGAGAACAGGAACACAAGCAGGGGGAGTGGGAGAGGGAGAAGCAGGCTTCCCGCTGAGCAGGGAGCCCGATGTGGGACTCGATCCCAGGACCCTGGGATCATGACCTGAGCCGAAGGCAGACGCTTAATGACTGAGCCACCCAGGCGCCCCATGCGACTGAGTATCTTTATATAGGCTTATTAATTTAATAGTCATCATATATTTAATGAACACCTATTATGTGTAAGAAGTTACGTCTGTAAAGTGTTTTGTCTCAGTACCAGTAGGAAAATAGAAAATTCACATTATTCTAATATTAATCCCAAGTATCATAATTAATAAATAAATATATTTCAAAATAAATAATCTTCAAGTCGATTTTTATTACTGATGGCTCAAGTTTCTACAAGTATCCTCCTTGAGTTTTCTCTGAGCTTCTAGTATTAGAGCCCTTTTTCTATTCTTTGTTTTCCTTTACAGATATTCCATGATAGTGACTTTAATCATAACATTTTAACCTAAGATAGAATCTGAAAACTTAAGAGACTTTTGAACATTTCAAAAAAGTAGTGATATATTTTTTATACTCTTTTAATGCAGATTTCATTATGATTTTTAAAGTGATAAAAGCTCGTGGTAAAACAAAAACAAAAGTAATTAATACACAGAAAGGTAAAAGGCCTCGCCTACATAGCTCCTTTGTCTCTAAGAAGAGTTCACAGTCTGCTCTTAACTGTTCTATATGCACCGTTCAAGAAAATTTCTATGGATTTCCGAGCACATATATGTGGGTATTATAGGGGAGGTTAATGTTCTCCCCAACACTCTTAGGGTCTGAAAAGTAAACTGGCAAAAATTAATAGGTGAAAACATACAGATTTATTTTACATAAGTTTTACATGACATGAGAGCCTTCATAAGGAAATGAAGACCCAAAGAAACGGTTCGACCTGAGGATATTTCTTTAAGATTTTATTTATTTGAGAGAGAGAGAGAGAGAGAAAACACCGGTGGGGGGAGGGGCAGAGGGAAAAGGAGAAGCAGGCTCCCTGCTGAGCGGGGAGCCCGATGCGGGGCTCGTTCCCTGGACCCTGGGATCATGACCCCAGCCGAAGGCAGACACTTAACCGACTGAGCATTGCCACTGAGGCAATCCTCCAGCCGAGAATCCTCCGCTAGGCTTGAGGAAGTGTTTGCAATAATGGAGGGACCTGGTAGATTAAGGAGTGACGGAATTGTAGCAAGCTGGGGAAAACAGCAAGGCCCGTTTTTCAGGGTTCTTCCCAGCATCCTTTGTTGTCAGAGATGCAGCTACACTTTTCCTCTGGGTGTAGGGAGGGCACCTCTCCCACGAGGTCTTCATGGCCTGTTTCAGGGAAGAAGTGTGATGGAGAGGAGGTCAGAGTGATCTTTCAGCTCCTGCGGTTTTCTCAAAAGTCCTTCAACTTCAGGTACTCAATATGCCAAGGTGTCATATGTCGGGGCAGCTTGTCCTAGAGTATATCTGTCACAGTCATCTCTCCTTACCAGCATGGAGACAACTATTTTATTAAGACTTCTGCAAATATCATTTTGGCTTAACCAGGCCCCTACAAACGAACCTTTAGATTGGTGCCATGGTTTTGCAAATACCAACAATACTGAATCACATGACCTCCTATCTTTAAAATGCGCGTGCAAATTCCTGGCAGGGGATTTTCTGGGCCACATTTTATGTGCATTTTAAAATTTGGTAGATATTGCCAAATGTGTATCTAAGAATGTTGAAACAATTTACATTTCTACCACGACTGTACGAGAGGGTCTGTTTACCCAGACTCTCATCAAGCCTGAGTATAATCAAACTCAGTTTTGCCACTGCCATGAATTAAAAAAAAAGAATTCTGTGCTCTTTTGACATTATTTTCCATTCTATATGCCTGTATTTCTTCAGCAAATGCCAAATAACTAAAATCAATGGTCAGATGCCTGATAAGTAAATTAAAATGGCCCTGATGCTTTCCTTTACTGCTAATCTTTATGAAAGAGGGAAAATGCCAGAGGGAGGAAAAAGACCTAGTTGCATTTGACAACGCCCAGGTCAGAAGATATCCGCCACATAGAATGTGGACACAAGCTCTAAAAAGTAAGCTCGTCTTTTGTTCCACAAATGTACTGTAATATGCACTAGTCTAAATAAACTCTGTCTTGCAGAGCATTGAAGTTTTCAGCAGCAGTAATTATCTCTGTGTATTTCATTTTCTACTTTGGGAAAAGCTTATGATGCATGCAGAGTGCACATCTGAGTTCCCCAGATGTGGTCTAAATTACTCATATGCTAAGCCCTTTTATCTGGCTACTGCTGGGTCAATCGCCTGACATAGAAAAGAACAAAATGACATGAGTTTTCAAAGAATTTGAAATTGAATTGAGCTTATAGTCTGGCTTTGCCTTTGAAGACACTAATGCAGTGAAGTTCTACTCAAAGTCTGAGATATTGTTTATTACTTTTTATTCTATATCCTAACCAATGAAAATAAAGTAAAAAAAGAAAAAATACTCTCATAGGCATTAGGCCTAACAGATCAAAGTAATTTACTCAGTCTCTATTTAAAAATTAAAAAAATATTTGTGCCTGCATCACAAGAGAATAGCAACCATAAAAGAAACTTAAAAGCTCTTCATCAAAATACAGTTATTGCAATGGGTGGGTATTGAATCAGGATTCAAATTCAGATTTTGTTCAGATTTTTCAACACATGTGTAAATAGCTCTATTTTGGCTACATAGCAATTACATTAATTTACAAAATAACTACAAATTTGGTCATTTTTACACTCTAAATTTTTTATAGATGTATTATTCCAATTTTGAAAATGTAAAATTATTGGGATAGTTTGGTGAAATTCAAGAAGTTCCCACATTCTGGTGTAAGTGAAAGCAGAAACAGAGAAATATCTGTACAATTTAAAATTAAAATAAAAATATGTTTTCAAAAACATATGTACAATTTAACAAAACTCATCGTTAATTTGGTCAAATTATTGGTTAATTAAGGCAGAATGTGGTTTGTTTCAAAGATTCTTTTAATAAATATAACTGAGCAGTTTATCCGAGATGAAATAAATTCAAATTATGTAGATCTACAGTGACCTTTCTATAATCAACTGAGTCATAAAGTTAATTGATGCTTCATTTTATAGAATTAAACTTTGACATTTGTCTGGTTATCAGCTCCTCCTTCCTCAGCTTGAATCTGTGGTTTCATGTTTGGGCTTGCACTACTTTCCTATATATCTCTCTGATCTTTGTCTTTCTCACAAATTGTATCCTGCATACTAATGAAAGAT
This sequence comes from Mirounga leonina, assembly GCF_011800145.1. NCBI lineage: Eukaryota > Metazoa > Chordata > Mammalia > Carnivora > Phocidae > Mirounga > Mirounga leonina. The sequence goes on along the minus strand of NW_023270451.1, from coordinate 9,014,238 downwards.
TAATATTTTTTAAAAAGACTTCATTTTTTAGAGCAGTTTTAAGTTCACAGGAAAAACTAGGAAGAAGGTACAGAGATTTCTCATATGCTCCCTGCACCATACAGGCATGTTCTCCTCCACTATCAACATCACTCACAAGATTTGTGATGTTTTGTTACCAAGGCTGGACCTGCACTGACACATCATTATCCCCCAAAGCCCGTTAGGGTTCACTTTTGTTGCTGTACCTTCTATGGATTCAAGCAAACATATAATGACATATATCCATCGTTACAATATCCTAGAGAGTATTTACATTGCCTTAAACCCTCCATGCTCTGCCTATTCATCCCTCCCCTCCTTCTCTACCCCTGTCAACCATGATCTTTTTATTGCTTCCATAGTTTTGCCTTTCACAGAATGTCATAAAGTTGCAGTTGTTCAGGACATAGCATTCTTATTTTTATTTTTTTTTAAGATTTTATTTATTTATTTGACAGAGAGAGACAGCGAGAGAGGGAACACAAGCAGGGGGAGTGGGAGAGGGAGAAGCAGGCTTCCTGCTGATCAGGGAGCCTGATGCGGGGTTCGATCCCAGGACCCTGAGATCATGACCTGAGCTGAAGACAGATGCTTAACGACTGAGCCACTCAGGCGTCCCAAGACATAGCATTTTTAGATTGGCTACTTTCACTTAGTAATTTGTATTTAAGGTTCCTACATGTCTTTTCATGGCTTCATAGCTCATTTCTTTTTAGCATTGGATAATATTCCATTGTCTGAATATTCCATTGTCTGAATAATATTCTACAGTTTATCCGTTCACCTATAGGAGGACATTTTGTTGCTTCCAAGTTTTGGCAATTATGAATAAAACTGCTCTAACATCTAAGTGCAGGTTTTTGTATGGCTGGAAGTTTCAACTCCTTTGGGTAATGCTAAGGAGCATGGTTGCTGCATCTTCTAATAAGAGTATGTTTAGTTTTGTAGGAGACCATCCAACTGTTTTCCAAAATGGTTATACCATTTTGCATTCCCACCAGCAATGAATGAGAGTTCCTGTGGCTCCCCATCCTCATCAGCCACCAAAGCCTCTGGGCCAGTGGCTAGAAAAAGGAAGGAAGCAAGGAAGGAAGAAAGGAAGGAAGGGAGGGGGGGAAGGAGGGAGGAAATGTGACGAAGGGATATATGAGAAGTTAAGCTGGAAGTGTTTTAGATTAAAAAGGAGAAGAAGGAGAAGGCAGGGGAGGAGAAAAGAAGAGGAGGAGTAGAGGGATAAGAAGAAACAGGAAGACAAGAAAGGCAGAAAGAGGAAGAAAAAGGGAAGGAGAAGGGTAGGAGGGGGACACATCTCTAAATTAGGCTTGGTACAAATCAACCTGAGGACAAAGTCTAAACATGAGAGCCTCTGATCCAGGTCTTTGATTGATTGTCTAGATGTGTTAATTCATAAGAACACATTTTTGTGGGATTAAGAAGCATACATTTTTAAAAAGCTTTATTAAGGTATAACTGACATCATAACTTGGACAGTGGGGAGTATACAATTTAATGAGTTGTGACCTGTAGAATTATCCATGAAATCATCAACAAAATCAAGTTAATGAATATATTGTCACCCTCAAAGTCCTAGTACCCCTTTGTAATTCATCACCCCTGCCCTCAAGCAACCAATGATTTGCTTTATATAGATTCATTTGCATTTTCCAGAATTTTATATAAACAAAATCATACAGTGCACACAATTGAGGCTTTCATTTGAAATCATCACTCTTGGATTAATCCAAACTCTTGTATGTATTAATAATTTATTCCTTTTTATTGCTGAATAGTATTCCATTGTATGATTTGCTTTATGCACTCATCTGTTGATGGATATTTGGGTTGTTTCCAGTTTGGGATTATAAAAAATAAAGCTGCTATGAACATTCTTGTACAAGTGTATTTATAGACATAAGCTTTTCTTTCTCTTGGGTTAAATACCTAGGACCTATATGACTGGATCATATAGTAGGTGTATGTTTAATATTTTTAAGAAACTGACAAACTGTTTTGCAAAGTGGCCATACTATTTTATATCCCCACCAGCACTGTATGTAGGTTCCATTTCCTCCACATACTCTCCAACACTTGATCAAACTTTAAAATTTAAAACATGCTAATAGATGATAGTGATATCTCGTGGTTTTAATACACATTTCCTCAGTGGTTAAGGATAGAGAGCGTACTTTCATGTGCTTATTTACTTTCTTTGGTGAAGTATCTTTTCAAACCTTTTGACTATTTTTATTATTTGTCTTCTTATGATTGAGTTTTGAGAGCTCTCTATACATTCGAGTACAAGTTGTTTATCAAATATATAATTCTTAGTAGTGTACATTTAAACAAATATTTGCATGCCTCAAGAAGAAAAAAAAGAATATTTAGGGTGTTTTATATTTATTTAAAATAATACAAACCACACAAAAAGAACAACTATAAAATCAAAACTGTTGATTAGAAATCATATATAAATATAAATGGTTACATTCATACATATGCCTGTGTGTATAAACAAATCAGAAGAAAAGTCATTGACCCAGTAAGCTATGTCTACCATCGGAATAACATATGAAAGCGAGACGTGAGAAGTTATAGCAGTAAAAGCTGCCACATACCCTTGCTCTGATCTGGCCTTCTTCTCCTCCTATTCCTACAACCGATCATGGAGAGTTGCCTGCAGTTCACATCATTAGCTATTAATGACTTGGTTAAAATTTCCTGTTAGACAATCCACAGGTCATTCTAAAGATCCATTTTAAGCTGCTATTAAAGACCATGCAGGAAAAAGGTTGACTATTTATGGACCAACCTTGAAGGTATTTTCTGGCAGCATCAGCTGCCAGAAAGAGTTGCATCTGCTGTGGTTCCACGGTTTCAATGTTTAATCTCACTAACTAGTCTAGACGATAACTCACCACGCCATTGATAAGCGCGTGGGTAAAGGCGAATCTAATCATTTAATGGGAAAACAGGAAGAAAGAACTGAGATAGTAGTGTTTCCTCCTTAAGCGACAAAACAATATTTAAAAGATATAAATAACGTAGTTGCTACCTAGCCATTTATTAATTCAGATCATTTTATAATCATTTCTTTCTTACAATAAAAATAATAAAGCCAAAATCTCTTATTAGAAAAGAAATTCAAATTGGCACCATGCTGGACACCACCTAATGAGGTCTGTAAAATTGCATGTCTGTATAAGAGAATTTAAAATTCCATAAATTTATCTGAGTAAAATGTGGACAAAGAGATGTAATTAGTCCAGGGTTCCTGTTATTAAGATTGAGAGATTTCATATGCAAATTCCATGATTTTATGGCTCTGGTTTGTGTTCCATTTTGCATCTTTTTTTTTTTTTTTAAGATTTTATTTAGTCATTTGAGAGAGAAAGAGAGAGAGAGCATGAGCAGGGGAGAGAGGCAGAGGCAGAGGGAGAAGCAGGCTCCCCACTGAGCAGGGAGCCCAATGTGGGACTCAAATCCCAGGACCCTGGGATCATGACCTGAGCTGAAGGCAGACGCTTAACTGTCAGAGCCACCCAGGCGCCCCTCCATTTTGCATCTTTACGCAAAATAATGGGCATTGATCAAATATACAAATAAAAGGGGCATAGAGAACTTTACGGCGCTGTTCACTCCTTCAGTCACTACTGTTGTTTGGCGTCTATAGTTCCGTCTGTCATCTTACCAGTCACGCTTGTTTTGTAGTTCTCTTTTTTCAAGTTTTGACTTCGTAAACCAAAGAAAAATTCATCTGATTTCTTGTATCTCTATTTCCTTTTTATTAAAATCTTGATATCAAAACCTTTTACGGAGTCACTCAAATATTACCTGACCCCGTAAATAAGTAAACCAAATGCACACTTCTAAAAAAAAATCCATTAAAAAACCAGAAATTGCACTATTGGGGTGTTCTCAGCAAGAGTAATACATCTTGACTACAATAGCACGTTCAGTCGCTTCCTTAATAAGTTTACCGTTCAGAGAAGGACGGTATTTCATTTCAGAAAAACACATTTCACCTGTCCTTTGTTTTTGTTGTTTGAATTAAAAAATTGAGTCTCCACTTTGACAGCAGAAGTATCAAATATAAAAGCTGGAAGCAAACTTTAGAGTTGGTTAATCGAGCTCTTGAATCATGAAAGCTAAAATATGGAGTTCAAATAAGAAATTAAGACCTATAGAAGCTAAAGAATATTGTTCAACATCACAAAATCATATTCCTTTACGCGGAAAAACTAAAGTGAATATGAATCAATTTTGAAAGGCTGTATGTTAGACTTCAGGCCCAAGCTCTGACCCTCTGTTTTATAAGTGAGAGCTTTATATAATAAATAGTTTTGATTAATGAATAATTAAGCCTTCCTGTAATGTGATCCAAAAACAGCTGATCTCATGGCAAAAGTTAATTTTACAGGAATCAATGTGTTCTTGAAAGAGGTCAGTGTCCTGCCCCTTTTCAATAAAGTACCCTTTGTTATGCAGCAATTATTTCTTTGAAGTTAAAAACTGTGATGCATAACTATTTGTGGTATGGATAGCTACATGTTTATAGCGTCACCCTAAGATAAAAGTTTTACAACTGTGTTTTGCTAAGGGAAGAAGAGCAAGTTGGCTGTTTATAGTAACACTCCATAAATAGTCCATAAATATTTGTTGAAAGAATGACTCATTAAGAAACAAATTCAAGTGACAAGATGAAAATCTAAATTTGCCTTTAAGTTATTTGTGCCAGGATCAAACAAGCACATAAACTAGCGATAAGTTTGAACGTACTTTGAAGGTCTAGTCTTGAGTAATATAGAGTGACTTGGAAGAGTGAATAAATATGATCAAAAATGACCTAATAAAACAGAAGAGTGTAGGAATAATTCCATGCCATCTAGGATGCTAGGTTCCTAGTTGGGGGAATTTACCCCTTGAGTGATCAAGCCTTGGCATACAATGCCTACCTCATCTCTTCTTTATAACCCTCATCTCTTGCTGTGTCTGCTCCAGGAAAATGTATTCATATGCTATTTTTTTATTTCCACTTTTATTGGTCTCATGACTAAAAATAGATAACTTACTATATTACAAGTTGTCCAAAATTCACCCTTAATTTAAGCTTGGCTATAAGTAAGAACTATTTATTTCTACTTATTGGGTAAGAAAAAAACATTCATTTCTGACAGGGCTACTCACTTGGTCCCCAAACCATTCTTTCATTTCTTGAGAAGGTATTTTTCCTGTGCTTAGTGAACATGAACTTGGAGCTTCCTGGGCTCCGCCCACGGAATTATACTGTACCCTACTCGTCAGAGTCAGATTTCCAAAACTAATTATACTCAGCTCCCTCCTATTATTGAATGCTTCATCTCATGTGGGCCCTCATAATTTCTATAAAAGCATACAATTATTTTTCCCCCAAATTTTTCTTTCCAGCCTCATGAGTTTCCTTACTTGGCCTGAGTGTCGTGTACATTTGTCACTGTTATTATTAGACCGAAAGAAATGTAAATGTTTATGTACTCTATCTAAAAAATGTTTGTACAGGGGCGCCTGTGTGGCTCAGTCAGTTAAGCGTCTGCCTTCAGCTCAGGTCATGACCCTGGGGTCCTGAGATTGAGCCCCGCATTGGGCTCCCTGCTCACTGGGGAGCCTGCTTCTCCTTCTCCCTCTGTCCCTGCTTGTGCTCTCTTTCACACACACTCTCTCTCTCTCAAATAAATAAATAAAATCTTTAAAAAAATCTTAAAAATTAAAAATGTTTGTACGCTATTTTGAACCTAACCAGAGAGAGTTTACTCCAAAAGCTCACAAGATTCAAGAGAGGGCTTTCCTTTCTTTCTTTTTTTTTAAACTGGATTGTGCCCCTCTGAATTTCAAACTCTGTAACCTAGCACAGCAGTTCCCCAACTGTACTCTAAAGACATTTGATCTTTTGAGATATCTGCAAGATCAAAATCATGCATAGGTAAAAGACCCATTCAGTGTTCTAGATAAACCAACGGATTTTATGTTAAAAAGAAATGTTTATTGAAATCTTTTTGGATTCTACATTGCATCTAACCTTTAAGAAACTACACTTGTTAGCTTTTATGTAAAAACAGATTTATTCACAGATATAGTTCATATACAATACAATTCAAACATTTAAGTGTACAGTTCAATGGCTTTTAGTACATTCCCAGATATGTGAAACCACCTCCCCAATTTTAGAATATTTTCATGAGCACAAAAAGGAATCTCATACCCTATGACGATCATCTCCCTATTGTCCCATCTACCCCAGCCCTAAGCAATCACTAATGTACTTTCTGTGTCAAAGGATTTGCTTGTTGTAGACATTTCATATAAATGGAACCAGACAATACTTGACCTTTTGTAATCTGACTTTTTTTCACTTAGTACAATGTTTTCAAGATTCATCCATGTTGTGGCATGCGTCAGTACTTCATTCCCTTTTATGGCCAAATAATATTCCATTATATAAATAGACCACATTTTTTTATCCCTTCGTACATTGATGGACATGTGGATTATTTCTACCTTTCAGATACCATGAATAATGTTGCGATAAACATTCATACACAAGTTTTTGTATAGACATGTGTTTTCATTTCTCATGGGTATGTCACCAGGAGTGGATTGCTGATTCATGTGGTAACTCGATGTATAAGTACTTGGGGAAACACAGACTGTTTTTTAAAGTGGCTGCATCATTTTAGATTGCCACAAGCAGTATATGATTCTCCACATTGTCATCAGAACTTGTTGTTATGTATCTTTTTAATTATAGCTATCCTATTGGATGTGAAGGAATATCTCACTGTGATTTTGATTTTAATTTCCCTGATGACTAATGATGCCAATAATCTTTTTATGTATTTATGATCATTTCCTCTATCTTGTTTGGAGACCTGTCTATTCAAATCATTTGCCCATTTTCTATTTATTCATTTATTTATTTATTTTATATGCATATATATATGCATGGTGTATATACATGGTGTATATAGATATAGATAAATACTGAGACATTTCATGTATAAGTCTCTCTTGCTGTTCTACTGTTCTCTCTATCTTTGGCTGTTCAAAACTCTTCAGTCAGCCCTCAGTCTCTCAGTTCTTCTTCAGGAAGGATTTTTCTATTAATAGGTATAATTTGGAGTGCTCCATGGAGGAGGTGAGTCCAGGGTCTTCTTATGTTGCCATCTTGGACCAGAATCACCTACTTTGCCCATTTTTAAATCGTTAGTTTCTCTTTTATTATTTAGTTGTAAGAGTTCTTTATAGATTCTAGATTCAATTCCCTTATTAGATACATAATTTGCAAAGATTTCTCCCCCTGTGTGGCTTATCTTTTTACTTTCTTGGTAGTGTCCTTCAAAGAACAAAAGTTTTCAATCTTCAAAGTCTAATATTTTGTTTTTCTTGTGTTGCTTATGCTTTTGATGTCATATATATGAATCCATGGCAAACCCAAAGTTACAAAATTTTACCCTTAATTTTTTTAGACTTTTTAGGTTAGATCTTAAATTTATGTCTTTGATCCATATCGAGTTAATTTTTTGTATATAGTATGACATAAGAGTCCAATTTCATTCTTTTGTATGTGGCTATCCACTTGTCCCAGCACTATTTGTTGAAAAGGCTATCCTTTCTCTCACTGAATGACCTTGACACTCTTGTTGAAAATCAGTTGACCATAGACACACGGGCTTCTGTCTGGACTCTCAAATCAATTTCATTCCTTACATGCCTACCTTATACCAGGACCACACTATCTTTATTACTGTTACTTTGTAGTAAGGTTTGAACTCAAGAAGTGTGAGTCTTCCAACTTTATTTCTCAAGATTATTTTGGCTACTTCGAGTTCCTTGCAATTTGATGCGAATCTTAGAAACAGCTTGTCAATTTTTACAAAGAAGCCAGCTGTGATTCTGATAGGAATTGAGTTGAATCTGTAGATTAATTTAGGGAATATTGCCATCTTAACAATATTAAGTCTTCCCATCCACTCCTTAAGTTTTGCTGAAGTTCCAAAAACAAATATCCGTAATTATCTGAAAAGGCTACTAAGAGACTCTTTCTGTTTCCAAATATTTATCTTGCAAGGTTAGATTTTCTTCATTATTTCAGTCAAAATAAGATGCTAAATGCAGAAACATGTATGAGAATCCAGCTGTCTTCTATAAAGCCAGATATTAAAGAGATTTGCAAAAATGTAAAATTATCTCATTAGGTTTTTGTTTGGGGAAATATAATTATTTTTCATAAAAATGTTATTGTAAAAGTAACTGGGTTCTTCTTACTTTCCAATTAATTAATTAATATTTTTAAAATTTCCTAGCTTAAATTCGAACATGGTGTAAGTATCAAAGGATACATAACCCGTATAACCAAAATCTCTTTGGAATCTTCAGTAAAGGGATCCTAAGACCAAAATGTGAACAGTTGGTTTAATACATTATGTCTTTTATTGTTGGGTCTGGTCCATTTTTTTTGTGCCTATCCTTTAACATTGAGTGTCCTACAACACAATCTTCACATCAATCATAAAAAAAACCTTGCATTTCTTGCAATGTATCAAGCTCTTCCAAATCTCTAAGCCTTCTCTTCTGCCAGTGCTTCTACCTGGATGAATACCCCATTGCTTTCCCCCATCTTCTTTATATGTCAAAACTCCTTCAAAACTTGACTCAAGCCCCAAATTGTCCAAATCTGCCTTCTTTCCATGTGACCAATCTGCCTGCTCCGTAGATTTTTGTTTTACTCTCTATAGATATTGTAAACTCCCTAGAGTAGGAAACTCCATTGTATTAACTTTCACATACACAATTAGCACATTATAAGTGATAATTAACGTTTGCTAATATATAATCCTATAATACCACAGAAAATCACTATACTTACTAGAAACTAGACCCATAGCCTATGTATTATTGAATGTTTTTTATAAAAAGAATAAATAATTGCAAGTATAATTATTTAGAATAAAAATTTCCAGGAAAAAAAAGGACTACATAAAAACATAGGGATTTTTCATTCATGAAATATAATCCTCTGATGTTTTGTTACCTAATAAAGATAAACTAGCTTAACTAAAATAAATTATTTTTAAAAAATAAAATTAAAAATAGTACCTTCATTAACTTAATGGTATTGAATTATTTGTTTAACATATGGGGTAGAGGGCACCCATAGCAACCTCCCCTTTAACAAAACATATATGAATACTTTGTTATACTGATTTTTCAGGAAGATTATATCTCTGTATAGTCATAAAGTCTCCCTTTAATATAGAACTTTTAAATTCTTCAATATTCAGTTACAATAAAACTGTAAATTCACTTTTTAGCTACATGATATTTTGTGAACAAGTTCAATGAGATCAAATAAATACCAAAGATGCCATTTTACCATGGCTTGCAATTATATAGATTTAGATGTCTAAGATTTGAATTTGTGATGGCAAAATTACAACAGGCAATAATGTATATTATACCATAATTAGCCTATGACATGGGTGTTACATCTCTCTTTGGCATAATAATGCGATTTGATGCATCTCCTCCTTTATAAATTTCTGAGAAGTCATTAGGTAGAATACGGTTTGAATTTTAATCGTAAGGAAATAGCTTCAGAAAACAGTCTTCAGAAAGTCAGTCTTCTAAAGGTCTCATCATCATGCTATGGGAGACAGAGCAATAAAGCATTTTGATTGGTTGAAAATTGTTGTCATGTTTCCGGAAATGCACTATGATTATGAGCCCTAGGAAAAGGAAGACTGGGGATATTAGTAACATTGGACCAGTGATTAGACAATTGAAAGTAACACATAAGGGAAAGAACAAGAAGGCTAATAAAGAAATGAAGATTTAGAAAGGAAAACAGGCTTCTGTGCCTCAGTTCTCACACATAAGAAGGGCTTCCTTCCTCTATTAATTTCTTAATCTGCATGTTAATGAAGAACAGGGGTTACACCAACTTGTTATTTATCAAAATTAAAAATAAAAGAATGGAGTTGCCTAGAGTTTAGGCCCTAACTCTCCACTGATTGGGATAAATTATGAATTATAAAATCCCTCTTCAAGAAGATGGGAAAAAAGGAAAATGTGCTATTTTATCCTTTAATAATTCCTGGCTTTTAGACTGTCAGCTAGATAAAGAATTCTTAAAAGCAAGCTTGAAATTACACTTAAGCACAGTAGAGAATAGACAGTAGTCTACATGAAATTATTTTGGGGGTACTCGGAGATCTCCTCTAAAACATTTTCTTTATATACTTCGTAATGTCTGAAGTATTTTTCACAAAAAAACACTCTTTATTTCATAATTAATTAGAGGCAAATAGCATAACGCCCATATCTTTTGGAAAGATGGAATATTGCATAAAATTCATATGTTATAATAAAATAATATGAGATCCTTTGATAATTATAGGGAGGTGGTTTCTGTGATGAAGGATGCACAGAGGGATCACAGCAGAGTATATATAATAAAGCCAGAGGAGGAAATTAGTGGAAAAAAATCTCATGATTTTGTGCAGGCCCTACATAAAATTCTCGAGTTCTACAACATGCTGAGTGCTACTGAGAAGTAAGTCAAGTCTCTTTCTCTTAATTTTTTTTTAAGATTTCATTTATTTATTTGACAGAGAGAGAGATAGCGAAAGCAGGAACACAAGCAGGGGCAGTGGGAGATGGAGATCTTTCTCTTAATTCTCTCCTACTTGATTGGAGTATTTGAAAATAATGGTGCACATCTAAAGGTCAGTCATGGATAATAATGTATTCAGGGTCTCACTGTGGACCTTAGTGTCTTTTCTCTGATGCATGGGGCTCACCCATTTTGGCATCTTGTCATGGAACACACTCAACCACCTTAATAAGAAGCTGAAAAGCATACAGGACATAGGAAATGGAAGCCAGTGGGTTCCCTATTGACAGTAATTTTGTATCCAGATCCTCACTAGAGACAGCAGCAGGTGATATATTTTATAGTTGGCTTTCAGGAGGGACACTGCTATGAAGGAACATAATATGTACTCTTCAACTTAGTGACAGTAATATAGAAGGGACTTGCTGCCCTGAGATAGAGGAGGATTCCTTGAAATGCATGTTTCTCTACCTTTTAAAAAATTATTACCTTTTAGACATTTGTTCCCTAACGACTTCCCGTGAAATTTTAACACCAGAGATATGCTATATCTTTGTTGATGTACTGTCTGCATATCTGTGATTTAGACACAGAAAGAGTAAGTTGTTTTTTTCCTCCCCAAGAACCAATTTTTGCCCCATGGAGGAAAATATTGCTCCCATCGAGAATGTTTGTTTTAAAGTAATACCACTGAATGTTATTATTGCACGAGGCAGGTTACAGTCTCTTTATCCTAATTTGTGAAACTAGAATAGGCCATTAAAATTTGTTTTCATCCTTAAAAAAAAAAGACTCAACACCATATTTATGAAACTACTGTGGAGAAATCATTTAAATTAAGCAATTAAGGAGAGTGACTCAATTGGAGTTTTTCTGGCATGAAGTCAATTGCTGCGATACTTTCACATCCTTCCCACTACTAGAACTTGAAAGAAAATGTCTCATGTCTTTAGAAATAATCTACATGTAATTAGTAAAATTTGTATTGCAAATACTCTGCACCCTTATCGTATATCTTGTTTAGAATAAAGAATTGGAATTTCACAGAATCAGAGTAAACCAGAGGTAATTCTACATCTAGGCTGGGATTGCACAGTGTTTGCATGTTTAACCAAATTTATTTAAATGTTCTCCATAGTTATATTTATTCTACTACACGTTTGGAAAATAACAGCAAGAAAAAGACTTTATATAACTTCTCGCATGTATGTGCAAACACACACACAAGAGTGTTCCATCCTCTCTTAGTAAATCATTTTATTCTTCTCTGAAATAACAAGTCTTACTTTCAATACCATATAATGGTTTGTGCCCTTTACAAGGTAAACAAGTTCTTATCCACAGTTTTGCTTGGGAAGGGAAAAAGTAGGAAGCCTGCATATTCTGTCCAGTGCTGCTCACCCTGTTCATTTATAATGTATCTCTCAGCTGCCCCAAGGTGAAAATACACAGCTTTATGCCATCATAAATGTATTCCCTCTGGCTTTTCAAAGAGACTAGAAATAAGTTGGGCATGCAGCACGCGTACTAATGAAAAAAATGCTCAAGTTCCTTACCTGAAACTTGAAAGGGAAGAAATCTGAAATGGGAGTGAATGATTTCATCAAATTTTCAAACTGCCATCTACTGATAGACTCAAAGCAGGTACTCAGCTATGTGTAGTAAAGCTAGGAATTCAGGCAAGCGTGGTTGAAATTCTACCCCCACTAGTCACTAGCTGTGTGACCTTTGAAAAGTTTGCTTCATTTTCCTAGGCTTGGATGTTAATTTTATATGACTGTGATAATAATAGTGCAAACCTCAAAGGATGTCTGTGAGGATTGCAGAGTACAAACGACCAGGAAAATACCCTGCAAATTGCAAGCATTCAAAGAGTACTTGCTATTGATAATCATGATATTATCCTATTTCTCCTGGTTATTCTTGGATTATCCCCAAAAGCACCTAGCATAGTGCCCTGTACACAAAGACATAGTAAATACATGTGTTAATGAATTAATGAGTGTAATTATGATACAACTTTATATGATAATTTCTTCCTCCTTCCTCTAATTTTCTTCTTTAAAAACAAAAAGTCATGACTGTCACTATATCTGGAAGTACAGAGATTATTTTCAAATTATTTCTTTGCCTACAGATCGACTATTCTATATAGTGCTAAAAATCTCTAAGTTTAATGATGATTATCAAAAATGAAAATTTTCTACAGCTCAGATGCCAACTCATCTGTTTAACTATTTAAAATTAAAATCTTGGGATGGGAGTGAAAACAAGTAATACAGATTTCTGTTATGACATTCTACAACTTCAATTTTTATGAATTTTGTAATCCAGAAAATTGATAAATGAATTGGTTTTATGTCTCCCTGAAAATAGACTGCAGGACTTAAAATGATGATTCTCAAAATGGACAGATGAATTGCTAGGGGACCATGTTAAAATGTGGATCCTAATTTAGTATATCTGGAATGAGGCCAGAGATTCTGCAAGCATGTATGAGATGCTATCCGCAAAGTGTGAAAAACAAAGATCTAAGATTTTAAGGTATTCCATGTTACTCAAGGTGAGGAATAAATAAAATTGTTTTGAGCCACTAAGAGAAGATAAGTTATAATAAAAAATGTAATTTTATCATCTCTTTGCTCCACAGAGCAAATTTTAAGCTCTTTCCATTTCTATCATTAACTATAAAAATTAAAAATGATGTTTTACCAGTGGAGATTATAACAGATAAGTAGAGACAAGTGACAACTAACTGTGACTGGAAGACTTTTTTTTTTAGCATTCAGTAACAAGCCTGACAAAAACCCCAAAATGCTGTACTTGAAAAAGATTACTCAAATGTCAGTTTTTAACAACAACAACAACAACAAAACAGGAAAAACAGGGAGGAGTTGAATATTTAAAATCATGATTCATATTAGAGGGCAAAGAAAAAGTGGGAAATAATTTGTAATGTGTATGAAGGACAAAAAGTCTTCTTAATATATAAAGAGTTCCTAGATATAAAAAGGTACAATTTAAAAATGGGCAAATGCTTTGAACTGGTCACCCAGAGAAGAATATGTTTATATATATTTTAAAAATACAACCATACTAGTAATCAAAGAATTGCAAATTTAAAATATAATGCTATTTTTCAGCTGTTAAAATGTGAGACTACATATTTTCATTCCCATTTTTGTTGAAGATACAGTAAAATGGATTCTCTTACACAATACATTTTGGTAATGTTTTTTGTTGTTGTTTTGTTTTGGGTTTTTATTGTTGTTTTATTAAATTTTTAAGTTTTAATTCCAGTATAGTTAACATATAGTGTTATATTAGTTTCAGGTGTACAATATAGTGATTCAACATGTCCACATATCACCCTGTGCTTTCTTAATCCTCTTCACTTATTTCACCCATCCCTCCCCTCCCACCTTCCCTCTGGTGATCATCAGTTTGTGCTCTATAGTTAAGAGTCTGTTTCTTGGTTTCCCTCTCTCTCGCTCGCTCTTGCTTTTTCCCCCTTTGCTTTTTTTTTTTTTTTTTTCTTGTTTGTTTTGTTTCTTAAATTTCACATGAGGGAAATCATATGGTATTTGTTTTTCTCTAACTGACTTATTTCACTTAGCATTATACTCTCTAGCTGTAATGTTTTAAAACCATTCAGTGATCTGTATCAAGGACCTTAAAATATTCATACACTGATTTATACACTAAAATATTCATACCTGATGTTTATTGAGGAGTATACAGTATTTGCTATTCAAAAGTAGAGGCTTTCTCTCCTTAGTCCTGCCTAGATGTAAAGAGACTAATTCCTAGTCTTGGTATTTGAGGTATTCTTCTACATTCATGCTCTATTTGGTTTTACCAAAAGCAAAATAACATCCCCAAAGACTAGTCTGCTGAAGATGGTCTTAGGATCAGAAATGATTCACTTGTCCTGCTTCACATCCTTTCAGTCCAACTTTTTGCTATGGCCATTGCTGCAGGAATCGGCTGCATGTGGATGTAACCTGACAATATCTCGCTCCCTCTCTACTCAGTTTGTCTCTTTTTCTGACCTGGAGCTTCCCTGCCACCACCATGTGGGACACCTCCATGAACCTACCCATTCAGTCTTTCTGTTGCTTGTGCAAGCCTGGATATGTGAGGGAGTTAACCTCCCACGGGATAACCTCAGGTTGATGACAAACGAAAGAACAAAATTTCCATCAAAGATGCTGAGCTACCCACTGCAACTGTGGGAATTCCCAATCCGTAAGCAGCAGAAAAAAATGCCAAACCTTATATATGGCAATACCCCTAATGAGGCCCAGCCATTCACTTTATGGCATGTTGATCACACTGCACCACCCTCACCTTGGAGGAGCAACAATTATCTCTTCCAGAATTGAAGTAATCTCTGGATATGAGTTTGCCTTTCCTGCCTAAAGTGCCTCTACTAAGAATACAACTCAAAAACTTAGGAAGGGTCTGATTTACTTACGTATGATCCTTCATAACATAACCTCAGACCAACTGGCCCACTCTAAGAGAGAGGATATGACACTGAGGGCCTGATTGTGGGATTCACTGGTCCTGCCATACAATATGCCAGCTTGGAAGCTGCTAGCCTCATAGAATTTTGGAACACCTATTAAAAAAAAAACCAGAGCAACAGCTTAAGGCATCCTCTAGATGAGACATATATGTACTGGGCTAATACCTGATATGCGGTGCTAGGACCCCAATATCCAGATGACCTGAGTCCAAAAACAAGGAGGGTAAGTAGGATGGGTTCACAGCATCACCTCCTCCAGTGATGATTTTGTGGAATTTCTGCTCCCTGACCCTACAAACTTAGCTTCTGCTGGACTAGAAGGCATAGTGGCAAATGGGATTGCGGAAGAGAGGCAACAAGGAAAAGATTCTCTCTGAACACAGTAAGAGTTCTATTACGGCTAAAGCTTTTCCGGTTCTCTCATACCAGTGGAACAGGAGGCCAAGAAGGACATTACCATAGCATTGGATATGATCCTAAATACCTTAAGGAGGAGTTGCTGCCACACAGTGTGGGAATACAGGAATCTAACTAGAGCCCAGGAGGTCACTGGAACATCTCTTGGTGTTTTCATGCCTACTGATAAATCTCGTGGGCAACTGTAATAAACCCAAACTGACAACATTAAAACAAATAGGAGGTCCAAATCCTTACAAATCAAGCCATCTAGACTGAAGTTCTAGCCAGTGGTGCGAAAAGTACAAAACCAGTGATAGAGGATGGAGAAAATAAATATCGCTTGTACCTTTTCAATCAGTTATAGCAGTGGGGATAGCACATTGTTCTGTTAACCTTTGCATATTAAGTCGTTGTGTGTGTCCTAGAAAATTTTTGGAAAATTAACATAAGTAATAATGGGTGGTCAGCCAATGTGATCATTGGTTATAGTGACTGATAGCGATTGAGAGTAAATTAAACAGTTATACATTTTAAAAATTAGGTAATGACAGGTAAGGAATACTCACACAGATTAATGAATAGAAGAGAGATTCCAGAGATATACTTAAAATTATGTCAATTTACTATATGATGAAGGCATTTCATGTCATGAGGGAAATGATAGACTTTTCAACAGATAATATTAAGATAACTACAGAGTATCCCTCTCTCCTGCCTTTATTATTTTTAAAATGTTAAATAATGAAAGATGTAAATGTAGCATATGAAATTATAAAAGCACTAGAAGAAAATATGAAATAATTTATGTGATACTAGAAAAAAGTTGATTAACTCAACCACACAAAAATAAAACATAACTACAGAGCACAAATATTGTAAATATGGTCAGGATAAAAGATGAAATTGTAAAATAAAAATTGTAACATGGATGATTATGGGAAATATTTATGTGCCTAACATGAGAACACCCAAATATATAGAACAATAGGAAACATAAAGGAACAAATTGATAATAACACAATAATACTAGGGGACTTTAACACCCCACTTACACTGATGGACAGATCACCTAAACAGAAAATAAACAAGGAAACAATGGCTCTGAATGACACACTGGACCAGATGGACTTAACAGATATAAACAGAACATTCCATCCTAAAACAGCAGAATACACATTCTTTTCTTTTCTTTTTTTTAAGATTTTATTTATTTATTCATGAGAGACAGAGAGAGAGAGGCAGAGGGAGAAGCAGGCTCCCAAGGAGCAGAGAGCCCGATGCAGGACTCGATCCCAGGACCCTGGGATCATGACCTGAGCCGAAGGCAGACGCTTAACCATCTGAACCACCCAGGCGCCCTACACATTCTTTTCAAGTGCACATAGAACATTCTCCAGAATAGATCACATATTAGGTCACAAAACAGGAGTCACCAAATACAAAAAGATTAAAAGCGCACCATTCACCTTTTCTGACCATAGCGTTATGAAAGTAGAAGTCAACTATCTGGAAGGACCAAAAATACGTGGAGGTTAAACAATATGCTACTAAATAATGAATGGGTCAGCAGGGAAATCAAAGAAGAAATTAAAAAAAAAATGAAAACAAGTGAAAATGAAAACACAACAGTCCAAAACCTTTGGGATACAGCAAAAGTGGTCCTAAGAGGGAAGTATATAATAATACAAGCCTTTCTCAAGAGAAAAGAAAAATCTCAAATAAACAACATAACCTTACAGCTAAGGGAGCTAGAAAAAGAACAACAAATGAAGCCTAAAGCCAGCAGAAGCAAGGAAATAATACAGATTAGAGCAGAAATAAATGATAAAGAAACTAAAACAACAATCGAACAGATCAATGAAACCAGGAGCTGGTTCTTTCAAAAATTAATAAAATTGATAAACCTCTAGCCAGACTTATCAAAAAGAAAAGAGAAAGGACCCAAATAAATAAAATCACAAATGAGAGAGGAGAAATAACAACCAACACCACAGAAATACAAAGGATCATAAGAGATTATGAAAAACTATATGCTAACAAATTGGGCAACCTGGAAGAAATGGATAAATTCCTAGAAAAATATAAACTATCAAAAGTGAAACAGGAAGAAATAGAAAACTTGAAAAGACTGATAGCCAGCAAAAACATTGAATTAATCATCAAAAACTCCCAACAAAAAAATGTCAGGGACAGATGGCTTGACAGCAAATTCTACCAAACATTTAAAGAAGAATTAATACCTATTCTTCTCAAACTATTCCAAAAAATAGAAAAGAAAGAAAAACTTCCAAATTCATTCTGTGAGGATAGAATTACTCTG
Source organism: Mirounga leonina (assembly GCF_011800145.1). Classification (NCBI taxonomy): domain Eukaryota; kingdom Metazoa; phylum Chordata; class Mammalia; order Carnivora; family Phocidae; genus Mirounga; species Mirounga leonina. Next base: position 8,996,322 of record NW_023270451.1, on the reverse strand, counting down.
ATACCAAAACCAGATAAAGACACCACTAAAAAAGAGAACTACAGGCCAATATCCCTGATGAACATAGATGCAAAAATTCTCAATAAAATACTAGTAAACCGAACCCAACAATACATTAAAAAATCATTTACCACAATCAAGTAGGATTTATTTCTGGGCTGCAAGTGTGGTTCAATATTCATAAATCAGTCATTGTGATACAACACATTAATAAAAGAAAGGACAAGAATGACATGATCATTGTAATAGATGCAGAAAAAGCATTTGACTAAGTGAAACATCCATCCATGATAAAAACCCTAGTTTTACAGGGACCATACCTCAACATAATAAAGTCCATCTATGAAAAACCCACAGCTAACATCATCCTCAATGAGGAAAAACAGAGCTTTTCCTCCATGGTCAGAACAAGACAGGGATGTCCACTCTCACCACTGTTCTTTAACATTTTACTGGAAGTCCTAGCCTCAGCAATCAGACAACAAAAAGAAATAAAAGGCATCCAGATTGTCAAGGAAGAAGTCAAACTTTCACTATTTGCAGATAACATGATTCTCTATATAGAAAACCCAAAAGATTCCACCAAAAACTGCTAGAACTGATATCCGAATTCAGTAAAGGCAGGGATACAAAATCAACGTACAGAAATCTGTTGTATTTCTATACACATAATGAAGCAGCAGAAAGAGAAATTAAGGAATCAATCCCATTTACAATTGCACCAAAAACAATAAGATACCTAGGAATAAACCTACCCAAAGAAGTGGAAGACCTGTACTCTGAAAACTATAGAAGAAAAAAGAATTGAAGACAACACAAAGAAATGGGAAAATATTCCATGCTCATGGATTGGAAGAAAAATATTGTTAGGAGGTCTCTACTACCCAAAGCAGCCCACAGATTTCATGCAGTCTGTATCAAAATACTAACAGCATTTTTCATAGAGCTAGAACAAACAATCCTAAAATTTGTATGGAACCACAAAAGACCCCATATAGCCAAAGCAGCCTTGGGGGGAAAAAAAAAAAAAAAAAGCAAACCTGCCTCCAGACTTCACAATTCCAGACTTCAAATTATGTCACAAAGCTGTAGTGATCAAAACAGTATGGTACTGGCACAAAAAATAGACACACAGGACAATTGAACAGAAAAGAAAACCCAGAAATGAACCCACAGCTATCTGGTCAATTAATTTTCAACAAAGCAGGAAAGAATATGCAGTGGGAAAAAGACAGTCTCTTCAACAAATGGGGTTGGGCAAACTGGACAGCAACATCTAAAAGAATGAAACGGGACCACTTTCTTATATGAAACACAGAACTACTTCAAAATGGATTAAAGCCTAAATGTGAGACCTGAATATATTAAAAATCCTAGAGAACACAGAGAGTAACCTCATTGACATTGGCCGTAGCAACTTCCTTCTAGATAGGTCTCCTGAGGCAAGGGAAACAAAAGCAAAAATAAACTATTGATACAGAATGGGAGAAGGTATTTGCAAATGACATATTGGATAAAGGGTTAGTATCTAAAGGATTTAGAAAACTCAACACCCAAAAAATGAATAATACAATTTAAAAATGGGCAGAAAACATGAATAGACATTTTTTTCCAAAGAGGACATAGAGATGGCCAACAGACACATGAAAATATGTTCAACATCACTTACCATCAGGGAAATGTAAGTCAAAATTCTGAAACAAATAATACATTATATGTTAAAAAAAAAAAGAAGAAGATAGTAGGAAGGGAAAAATGAAGGGGCAGAACTCGGAGGGGGAGACGAACCATGAGAGACTATGGACTCTGAGAAACAAACGGAGGGTTCTAGAGGGGAGGGGGGTGGGGGGATGGGTTAGCCTGGTGATGGGTATTAAAGAGGGCACGTACTGAATGGAACACTGGGTGTTATACGCAAACAATGAATCATGGAACACTACATCAAAAACTAATGATGTAATGTATGGTGATTAACATAACATAATAAAAAAAAGAAAGAAAAAAAGAAATGGGCAAAGATTTGAATACTTCACAAAAGAAGATATAGTAATGGCAAATAAGCACATAAAAGATGTACAGTGTTATTATTGATGAAATCCAAATCACAATGAGATGCTAATACATTCTATTAGAATGGCTATAATTAAAAATACTGATTATACACCTGCCATATGATTCAGCCTTTCCACTGCTAGGTATTTTACCTAATAGAAATAATATATTTCCATACAAAGATTTGTTCATGAATGTTCATAGCAAGTTTATTTGTAATAGCCAAACCCTGGAAACAACTCCAGTGTCTATCAACAGGTAAATGGATAAACAAATTGTGGCATGTCCATAAAAGAAAATATTACTCAACAATAAAAAGAATAAAATATTGTTACAAACAACAACAACGACAAAAAAAAAAAAAAACCTAAAATGAGATACCACCTCACACCTATCAGAATGGCTAAAATCAAAAACACAAGAAACAACAGGTGTTGGCAAGGATGTAGAGGAAAAGGAACATTGGTGCACTGTTGGTGGGAATGCACACTGGTGCAGCCACTCTGGAAAACAGTATGGAGGTTCCTCAAAAAGTTAAAACTAGAACTACCCTCTAATCCAACAATCACGCTACTAGGTATTTACCCAAAGAATACAAAAATACTAATTCAAAGGGATTCATACATCCCAATATTTATAGCAACATTATCTACAATAGCCACATTTTGGAAACAGCCCAAATGTTCATTGACCATTGAATGGACAAAGAAGTGGTAAGTATATACATATAATGGAATATTACTCAGCCAGCCAAAAGAATGAAATCTTTCCATTTGCGATGAAGTGGATGGAGCTAGAGAATATTATGCTAAACGAAATAAGTCAGTCAGAGAAAGAAAAATTTCATTCATATGTGGAATTTAAGGAACAAAACAAACAAGCAAAGGGGAAAAAGAAAAGAGAGGGAGGCAAACCAAGAAGCCGACTTTTAGCTATAAAGAATGAACTGTTACTAGAGGGGAGGCAGGTGGGGGGGATGGGTTAAATAGGTGATGGGGATTAAGGAGTGCATTTGCTGTGATGATCACTGGGTGTTGTATGGAAGTGTTGAATCAGTATATTGTACATCTGAAATTAATATTAGACTGTATATTAATTAACAAGAATTTAAATAAAAACTTAAAAAGGAATAATTAACTTTAGAAGAGCTTCTAAAATTAACAGAAAAAAACCAATGACCCAATTAAACTAAGTAAGGATTGTAGCCAACCATTCACTAAAGAAGAAAACATAAATATCTTTTAAATATGGAAAGATTTTTATCTTCATAAATAAATTATAGTGGATCTATACAATGGTAGCTCCATATAATTAATGAAACCGATTTCTAAAATATATTGTTAATTTTTTTTGGTAGTTTCAAATTTTAATTTAAATTTCAGAGAGTTAACATACAGTGTAATATTAGTTTCAGGAGTAGAATTTAGTGATTCATCACTTATATACAATACCCAGTACTTATTACAACTTGTGCCTTCCTTAATACCCATCTATTGTTATATTTTTTAAAAAACACGTTTAAGAACTAGAATCTGTAGATAAAAATGGATATGTGTGTATAAAACCTAAGTATGCATATGTCTGTATATGCATAGATTATCTAGAGAGTTTTATAAATTATTTACACTCATGTTGCTTCTAGATCGGGAGTGAAATGGATACTGAAAAGAGAGTACTTTTCACTATAAACCGTTTCATATTTTCTGGATTTCATACCACATGCACTTATTAGTTATTTTTTTTAAATGGTTATATAAAGTCAATTATTTTCATCATTACTATGACTGGATATTCATTCACATCATTTTTAATACTTCTTAGAATTCCATCATAAATACATAATAATTTGTGTAATCATTTCTCTAATGATGAAACATGTTTTTTTTTTTTTTCTGATTTTTGGTATGGAAGATTTCCTATGCATGTATATACTATTTTTCTTCCATATGCATGTTATAGCCAAGCTGATCTGCTCATTGATATGCTCTGCATATTCCTTTCTCTAATCTTTTCCATCCCATTGACCCCACATTCCATCCCCAGCCTCTCTTCAATGATTTTAAGTCCAGTCTGTCTTCTATGGCCTACTTTCCTTCTCAGCCCTGATTTTTTCTTTTATTTATTTCTTATATATTTATTGCCTCTCTGTAACTATTTTGTTTCATCAATAAAATAGTAATACCACTATCAAAATCAAGAGAGTATTTATGAGCATTAAATGAAATTAATGTGGGGAAACATGTTACATAAGTGATTAAGCACTAAAAAAGTACATACTATTCATCTTTTGCTATGTAATACTTTGTTGTTTTATTGTAATTATTTCCTTTTATTATTTGTTGTATTGGTGTCAGTGTTATTTTAGTTATCATTTTGTGTACGTCCTATCTGCCTACATACTGTCTTTTTACTAGGTTGTCAGGGCTCTGAAGGACTCACTGTTCATCAGTGTATCTCCGACCAGCATATATAGCTGGCACTCTACACGTAAGAGATCAACATCAGTGATGTTGTTAGCATAATAAATGCTGTTACACGATTGATTCTAATATTTGGATTTGGATAATTAACTGTTCTTTAAAGACTTTAAAATTTAAAAATTAAGAGATCAGAGTATAAATATTAATGCATAACAGACATATGCTGCATTAAGAGCTCCACCAAAGGGGATATCTATCTGTCTATCTATCTATACATACATATATATATATATTAGGTAATTTTTAACATAGTATTTGTGGTAAAATTTGTGATAACAAGAATACCTAAAGATGATATATTACCATCAAGTATAAAATTGAAAAGAAAAAAAAATTGCATTGTATCTACTATAGTTCAGTCAATATGTGTTTGTGGTGCCATTAGTTACTACCCACTGGCTGGTGTTCAACCATTATCAGCAAATTAGTAAATTGTATTCCTGATGCTACTTTTATTTTTTGCATAATGATATTAATTTAGCTGACATTGGCTGTCCTGATTGGAATTAGTTAGCACATCAGAACGTTGTCAAGCATGGCAAATATTTGCCTTAACTCCTTTGCTTTCTTGTCTCTAAAAAATTAGAAGAATCACTGTGTGAAGAAGACCTGATAAGAAAATAAAATAATTCTGTTCAGTAAGGAGTAACCCAGCCCCAATCTCTTGATTTTCAGATCACTGGTGGATGTTCATGTATATAAGACTTCTTAGATGAGACACAAACAGATAAAATAGTTGTATCTATATATTATAATTTATTAAAAGTTACTTATTAATATAATATTTATGTATAGACTTTACATCTTTATATATATATTATGGAATATAGGTGTTGAAATTAGTGAAAAATTTTTAGCTAAGGAAAAAAGCATAATTGGAAGGTTAGATTATTTGAACAGGTATGTTAATTTTGGTTACCATAAGAAGTTGATCCTCAGGGTGCCTGGGTGGTTCATTCCTTAAGCATCTGCCTTCGACTCAGGTCATGATCCCGGGGTCCTGGGATCAAGTCCCGCATCGGGCTCCCTGGATTCTCCTGCAGGAGAGCCTGCTTCTCCCTCTCCCACTTCCCCTGCTTGTGTTCCCTCTCTTGCTGTGTCTCTCTCTGTCAAATAAATAAATAAAATCTTAAAAAAAAAAAAGTTGATCCTCGATTATACAGTCATAATTAAACACTGTGCTGTATGCATTAAGGTGGGGTGTTGACAAAATAGTTCTTAAAAGCATTTTGATATGTTGGGTGTCCTCCATTTAACTCTTCTTCTAGGCTCTGCTCTAAAAATTTCAGTGAATTGCCATTCCTGGATTCACCTACTCTCTGGCTTATGGTTAGATCTGGTTCAAAAAAACGCACTGGAAAAAGATGAGAGGAAAGAAGGAGGTAGATTTCTTTCATTCTGAGATTTTGTTTGATTATGCCTATACATTTTTTTACTGGTATTACTTCTGTCAGAGTTTTATTTCTATGGCTACATCTCCTATCAAGTTTTGACAACTCCATGGGACTTCTAATTTCAAGATAGTACGCTGAGCATGCACACCAAAATTTCTTGCTTCTCTTAAACACTGGCATTGTAGTTTATCAGTTTAAAACAGATTTTGTAAAAAGTTTATAAAAATATTATTTCAGACATTTCTATATTAAGAGAGACAAATATATATCCTTATATCAGTAGAGCAATGAACAAAGGTTGCCGCTACTTACTATACCAAAATCAATGACATCACCGAGAAGGTGACTACATTGAAACGTCATGGCGTCAGCAGGTGGTCATAATTAAGGGCAAAGGATCAACATATGACTAAGAATCATCAATCATTTGAGAAAAGAAAGCAACACTTTCATGAATCAAAGAATTTATACCTAATAACATAGAGATAATATAGACATAAAAAAGGAGTTGGAATAAGTATAGTTACAATTTACAAAGAGATAAATAAGAGAAATACACCCATGACACAAAAGTAAATTGTTATTTAAAAAAAAACATAGTTTGTGGTAAAAGAATTAGAGATCAAAGAAATGCAAATTTGTTTGAAATTAATGAAAAAGAAACTCATTATAGTCAGGTTAAATAACAAACTGAACCTAGCTAAAGAACAACATAGCTCTTAAATATAAAAGTATAGATTCCCCCTAGGAACAATTGCTTAGTGTTTGCTAATTCAATGCTTACAGAAACTTTATAAAATATAGCTATAGGAATAACGAGAGTTAACTCTGGAAAGTATCAAAGAGAAGTTGAGATGCATAAATCCAGAAGTTCAAAATTTTATTTAAATGGAATTCCAGATTAAAGTAATAGAGAAAATAAAAGAAAGCCAATATTTAAGGAAATAATAGGAAATAATTTCTGAGAATTGTAGAAGTATGACTTCACATACTGCAGAAGTCTATGTAATGCAAAGCAAAATCAAAACAAATAAACGATTGAGGAACAAATTAAACTTCACACCTGAACACATTGTACAATAGCTTCAGTATGTTAAGAATAAGGAGAAACCTCTAAAACCATCAGAAGGGAAAACAACAAAATAAAGTATAAAAATCAGTTTTCATCTGCTATTTTATCAGGTTCATTAGATACAGGACATCAATAGAGCAATATTTTCAAAATACTGACTTCTTCAATTGCACACTAATTTATTTCAGATCAACCTTCCCACCAAGGCAAACTAAAAAACATGGATAAAATTTAAAATGGAAAAAAAAAACCCACCATATTTGAAAATGTTCGGTAAAGAGTTAATCAGCAGGCGTCGGGTGTTCAAACCTTTCACATGCCAAAGAACTGGCTCCCTATTGGTTCTTGAGAGATAACCTCTAAGCCCTTACAATATCCTGTTAGGAGTCTCTTGGCAGAACATGCCAAATAGTTTATGCTAACAATGTGAAATATGGTTAAAACTTGGGCCATACTATCGGTTTAACCTCTGGATTTGCAGAGGTTAACTGGGTAACTCCATTTAGTATTAAAACCTGACCTCCCATCTTATTCTAGCATTTTTGACCTGCCTAGATAACTCTATTCTTTCTTTGTTTCATAACTCTTATCTGTTCTACTTTTTCTGCTGTCTGTCTGCTGTTGGTCTACCCTACTATAATGCAAATTACACAAAAGCAAGGATTTTTTGTTTGTTTTATTCGCTGATATGAATGCCCAGCACTTGGCAAATCCCCAATAAAATATATTTTGGATGAATAAACGCTTACTAAAACATTCTTCATGATATCAAAATTTGCAATTAGCACCCTTAAATAGAATAAAGAGATAAAATATGGCATGCTCGTGAAATACTAAAAAGCAGTTAAAATGAGCAATATTTACATATTTTGACATTGAGAGATCACAAAAACTAAACATTAAGTGAAAAAAAGGCAAGTTGAAATGTAACAATGTAGTATCAGATCCCTTTTATGTAAAACCATACATCCTAGACAAACCAACATAATACTCGTTTTATGAGCGTTAATATACACATAGCCTGGTACATACATAATTTCTTTCCGATAATAAACTTCGAGATACCAAACTCAAAACAGGATAAAGAATGAGCACTGAAGTTAATGATCAAATGGGACTTCAGCTTTATCTGTAAGGCTCTTGGTGTTATTTTTAACTATACCCATGTGTTATGGACCACATAATATAATTTCAAACGAAAACTTATCTAGAAAACAGACAGCTCTGGCTTGTGTGTGGAAAATAGATTTGAGTGAGAAGAGACAAAGGTTGAAGTGACCTCATGAGTTTCTCTTTTCTACAGCCCAGGAAATGATTGGGGCTACGAAAGGCAGAGGGGGAAGCGACAAAGAGAAACGCCTGCCTCTAACAAACAGGAAGATGCCTGTGAGTGCATCAGAGCAGACCTGTAAGCAGGCACACATTTGTGGTTTCTTCTCTAACCTCCTCTGCCCACACTTACCACTTCCTCCTCCAAATTCCTGAATACATTCTAGATGTCTTCTGCTTTTGTGTTCCCCTGGTCGCTGGCATCTTGTTAAACACATTAAAAACTCTATAAAATAAATGTCTACTAAAAAGAGAGACAATGAGGATGGAAGATGGAATGTGTGAAAGAGAAAGAAGAAAAAGGGAGAGGAGAGAAAATAAATCTGTTCAGGCCAACACATCAGCTATGCTACTTTCTATATAATTGTGAAGACATGTGACTTTTATTTTTTTTTCTCTAAGTAATGAAATCCCAATATTTAATACTAGCAGTTAAGAGAAAATTTATGTTCTGGCAGAGGAGCTCAAGTGAATATTAATGTTTAGATGTATCAAAGTAAGGGCAATGAGCTTCCTGGTATAGAAACATTAATTGTGGATCTCAGGTATCCTTCTAACCTCTTTTTCCTCCCAGGTGGAAGTTGTCCAAAATAAAACTGACAGATTATCCTTCATAAATATTACTATCTTTGGGCTACTTCTCCATATAAGGACTTAACTTTGTCCCAAATATTTTCAGCATCAAATCCATACTCTTACTCCTGGATTCTTTATCTACTCTTTAGTCTAAACTTATGTGAACAATAATCTAAACTTACTTCCCCAAACTTACTGCTACCCACAACAATATCTACTTTCGTCAGAGAGTCTGAGCTTTGCCCTTTAATCCCTTTATGGCCTCCGGTTCGGAATAAGGCTGCTTTATCTTCCCAGAGTGTTTTTTTTTTTTTTTCCTTCCCACCACTTAAATCTGTTACCATTATAAAAATTTCCCTTCTTAGTGTCTGCTGGCCCTTGCGGGGAGTGGGATAAATAAAGAGAAGGCAGAGATAGATCTGACTTCCAGAATTTCAAGAATTTAATTGATTCCATGATGACTGTCACCATCAAGGGATGGTACAATGCAGTTGGTGCTACAGGCCCACTGTAGCTTAAATGCACTCTTAGAAGGCATATAAGAGGAATTTTTTCCATTGCTATCACAGGTGAGCCCTCTTTAATGGCCTCTATAGCGTCTCATCTACGACAAGCCAAGTCAGCATTAGTCGCTCAAAACAGTTATCCGTAGGCAGGTTCTATATGCCGAGTGATCTTCAAGACACTGGGTATTTGTTGGTGATCACGATATGCCCAACCCCTGTCCTTTTAGAGCTTTTATGTTAATGGCAAGAGAATTAATACATAAATACGATAATTCCAAGGTCATAAATACTATCAAACAGGATGATACGACAAATTGGACGAAGGTGAGGCAACTATAGACTGAGTCATCAGAGCAGGTTTTCTGATATTGTACAATGTGAGCTTGGGCTTGATAAAAAGCCACAGCATTTCAAAGGCCTAGGAAAGAGTATTCGAGGTAGTAGAATCAACAAGAACAGAAATTTTATGGTTGAAAGGACATAGTATATGTGGGTAATTAGAGAGGATGCAGTATAGTGAGGAAGGAAGGGAATGGCACAAGTTAATGTAGGGAAGAAGGCAGGGACAAATCATCCAGGACCTTGAGGACCAGCGTATGGAATTTGGATTTTATCATAAGTAAAATGGAGGGCCACTGGAGGATTTTAGCAGGGAGTTGATAGTTTTCTGTCAAGATTGCTCCATGGAGAAGGGGGAAGAAAGAAGACAGCATACCAATTCTAATTTTGCTCCTACTTCGAGATAGGTTCTGGAAAAACATGAGTTTTGGAATACGGTGGCTTTTAGTCTCTACTAATGATCACTAAAATTTTTCTAGGTAGACCCTTGTTCTCTTGACATCTTAGCACTAAAGGTATTGCCTGCAGAGTATTCCATAGCCAATATCAGCAGAACGAACGACTACAAAACATTTGAAAGTTCTATATACAAGCAGATAGAGCTTAAAATATATATATTCTAAGATAACAGGAAGTTCCAGTTGCTACGGGCTAGACTTTCTTAGCTTGTTAGATAAGGAAGGGATCAGGCTGAAACAATGCTTAATAACAGACATTAACCAGGGCAATTTTGTCTTTAAGTGGAGAACACAGAATAGATTTTCCAATTCTGATTTACTCCCTTTCAACTATATAGATTCCCTTTGTTCTTCAAGGTTAAAGTTAAGTCTCGCCTCCTATATGAAGGTTTATCTGTATTTACAAATACTATCATACAATTTTATTGAGGTATTATTGATGTCCAACATTACATTAGTTTCAGGTACACAGGGTGATGATTAGACACTTGTGTACCCTGAAGGATTATCACCACATTAAGTCTAGCCACTGTCCACCACCATAAAACTTACAGAAAATTTTTTCTCTTGTGTGAGTACTTTTAAGATCCATTCTTCTAACAATTTTCAAATATGTAGTACAATACCATTGACTACAGTCACCATGCCTCACACCACTTCCCCATAACCTCTTCATTTCACAGCTGGAAGTCTGTATCTCCTCACATCCTTCACCCATTTTGCCCACATCACAAGCCCTCAGCCTCTGGCAGCCACCACTCTATTCTCTGTACTCATGAGTTTTGTTTGCTTTAGATAACAAATACAAGTTACACCAAATGGTATTTGTCTTTCTCTATCTGACTTATTTCACTTACCACAATACCCTCAAGTTCCAAAGTTCCAACCCTGTTGTTGCAAATGGCAAGATTTCTTTCTCCTTCTCCTTCTCCTCCTCCCCCTCCTCCTCTTTTTTTTGGCTGAGTAGTATTCTATTGTATATATATCCCACATCTTCTTTATTCATCCATCTATAGAGGGTTAGATTGTTTTCATATCTTGGCTATTGCAAATAATGCTACAATGAACAAAAGGGTATGTATATCTTTTGGAATTCGTGTTTTTGTCTTCTTCTGATAAATACCCAGAAGTGAAATTGCTGGATCTTATGGTAGTTCTATTTTTAATTGTTTAAGGAAACTCCATACTGTTTTCTGTAGTGGCTGCACCAATTTACATTCTCACCAACAGTGCATGAGGATTTCCTTATCACCATCTTGCCTACACTTGTTATTTCTTGTCTTTTTAATAATAGCTATTCTGATGCATGTAAGGTGATAGCTCATTGAGGTTTTGGTTTGCATTTCCCTGATGGTTAGTGATGCTGAGCATCTTTTCATGTGTCTTTTGGCCATCTGTATGTCTTCTTTGGAAAAATGTCTAGTCTGGTCCTTTGCCTATTTTTTAATCAGATTGTGTGTGTGTTTTGCTATTGTTATAAGAGTTCACTATGTATTTTAGGTATTAACCCTTTCCTGGATATATGATTTGCAAATATATTTTCCCAGTTAGTGAGTTGCCTTTTCATTTTGTTGATAGTTTCCTTTTTGTGCAGAAGTTTTTAGTTTGATGAAGTCCAAATTGTTTATTTTGGCTTTTGCTGCCTTTGCTTTTGGAGTGAGATCCAAAAATATATCACCAGGACCAATGTCAAGAATCTGACTGTCTATGCTTGCTTCTAGGAGTTTTATGGTTTCAGATCTTAATTTAAAGTTTTTAATCCATTTTGAGTTAATTTTTGTATATGGTATAAGATAGTGGTTCAGTTTCATTCTTACACATGTGGCTGTCCAGTTTCCCAACAGCATTTGTTGAAGAGACTGTCATTTTCCCATTGCATATTTTTACTTCCTTTTCGTAAGTTAATTGACCATATGTGAGACCATATATTGACCATATAGAGAGCTCAGATTTGTTTCTGGGCTCTCTATTCTGTTTCATTAATCTATGTGTATGTTTATGTGTCAATACCACTGTTTTGATTACTATAGCTTTGTAATTAATATAGTTTGAAATCAAGAAGCATGATGTCTCCAGCTTTGTTCTTCTTCAAGATCACTTTGGCTTTTAGGGGTCTTTTGTGGTTCCATACAAATTTTAGGATTGTTTATTCTATTTCTGTGGAAAATGTCACTGGAGTTTTGATAGGGATTGTATTGAAACTGTAGATCGCTTTGGGTAATATGGATATTTTAACAATATTAATTCTTCCAATCTATGAGCATGGAATATCTTCCCATTTATTCATGTCTTCTTTAATGTCTTTTATCAATACCTTACAGTTTTCAGGGTACAGGTCTTTCACTTCCTTAGTTAAATTTGTTCCAAGTATTTTATTCATTTTGATGAAATTGTAAATGGGACTGTTTTCTTAATTTCTCTTTCTGATAATTTATTGTCAATGTATAGAAATGCAATAGATTTTTGTTTGCTGATTCTATACCTTACAACTTTACTGAGTTCGTTTGTGAGGTCTAACAGTTTTTGGTGGAGTCTTTAGGGTTTTCTATATGTAAAAAATGTCACCCAGAAATAATGACAGTTTTACTTCTTCCATTCCAATTTGGATGCTTTTTATTTCTTTTTCTTGTCTAATTGTTCTGGCTAGGACTTCCAAAACTATGTTGAATAAAACTGGTGAGGGTGGGCATCCTTGTCTTGCTTGTGCTCTTAAAGGAAAGCTTTCAGCTTTTTACCATTGAGTATGATGTTAGCTGTGGTTTTGTTATATACGGGGTTTATTATGTTGAGGTATGTTCCCTCTCTACCCACTTTACTGAGATTTTTTTATTATAAATGGATGTTGAATTCTGTCAAATGATTTTTCTGAATCTATTGAGATGATATTATTTTTATCCTTTATTTTGTTAATGTGGTGTATCATGTTGATTGATTTGTGGATGCTGAACCATCCTTGCATCCCTAACATAAATCCCACTTGATCATCATGTATGATCCTCTAAATGTATTGTTGCATTCAGTTTGCTAATATTTTGTTAAGGATTTTTGTACTTATGTTCATCAGGGATATTGGCCTATATATATTTTTTTATGATGTCCTCCTCTGGTTTTGTTATCAGGGAAATGCTGGCCTCCTAAAATGAGTTTGGAAGTGTTTCCTCCTCTTCAATTTTTTAAGAGTTTAAATATTTAGAAGTATTTACCAGTGAATCCATCTGGTCCTGGAAAGTTTTTGATTCCTGATTCAATCTCCTTACTAGAAATCAATGTATTCAGTTTTTCTATTGCTTCATGATTCAGTCTTAGAAAACTGTATATTTCTAGGAATTTATCCATTTCTTCAAGGTTGTTCAGTTTGTGGGCATATAGTTTTTCATAATAGTCTCTTATGATCCTTTGTATTACTGTGGTATCAGTTGTAACTTTTCTTTCATTTCTGATTTTATTTATTTGAGTGTTCTCTCTTTTTTTCTTAGTGAGTCTACCTAAAGCCTTGTCAATTTTGTTTCTTTTCAAAGAACAAGCTTAGTTTCATTGATATGTTCTACTGTCTTTTTAGTCTCCATTTCATTTATTTTTGCTCTGATCTTTGTTATTTCCTTTATTGTACTCATATGGCGGTTTAGTTCCTTTTCTATTTTTTATGGGTGTAAAGACAGATTGTTTGAGACTTTTCTTATTTCTTGAGTTCGGCCTGTATCACTATGAATTTCTCACTTAGAATGCTTTTGCTGCAACTCATATATTTTGGTAAGTTGTATTTCCATCTTCATTTGTCTCAAGGTATTTTTTTATTTCTCCTTTTATTTCTTCTTTAACCCATTACTTGTTCCCAATAGCATGTTGTTTAATCTCCACATCTGTGTGATTTTTTCCAATTTTCCTCTTGTAATTGATTTGCAGTTTCATACCATCATGGTGGGAAAAGATGCTTGATGTGTTTTCGATCTTCTCCAATTTACTGAGACTTATTTTGTAGCCTAACATGTGATCTATCCTGGGCAATGTTCCATGTGCACTTGAAAAGAATGTGTATTCTGCTTTTGGAGGGAATGTCCTTTAAATATCTAAGTTCATTTGGTATAATGTGTTGTTTAAGGCCAATATTTCCATATTGATTTTCTGTCTGTATGATCTTTCCACTGATGTAAATGGAAAATTAAAGTTCTTTAATATTATTGTACTATTGTCAGTTTCTCCCTTTATGTTTGTTAATAGTTGTTTTATATATTTAGGTGCTCCTGTGTTGGCTGCATAAATATCTACAAACATTATATTCTTTTGTTGGATTGATCACTTTATCATAATTTAATGCTCTTCATTATCTTTTGTTAGTCTTTGTTTTAAAGTCTATTTTGACTGATAGAAGTATGGCTACCTATTTTCTTTTCATTCCCATTTGCATGGAATATCTTCTTCCTTCCCTTCATTTTCAGTCTTTGTTATTTCTTACATTTGAATTGAGTCTCTTACAAGCAGCATATAGATGGGTCTTGTTTTTTTAATCCTTTCAGCTACTCCAAATCTTTTGATTGGAGGATTTAGTCCATTTATATTTAAAGTAATTATTACTAGGTAAGTACTTATTGCCATTTTGCCAATTGTTTCAGGCTGTTTTGTAGTTCCTCTCTGTTCCTTTCCTTTTCTCTTGCTTCTTCCTTTGTGGTTTGATTAGTTTCTTTAAGTTTAGGTGTTTAGGTTCCTTTGCTATTATATTTTGTGTATCTATTACACGTTTTTCTTTATTGTTACCATGAGCTCCACATAAAACACCTATACATAAAACAGTCTATTTTAAGTTGATAGCAACTTAAGTTTGGACACATTCTAAAACTACATCTTTACTCCCCTCCTCAAACTTTGTTTTTGATGTCACATTTTATATCTTTTTATTTTGTGCATTTCTTAACTTATTATAATTATAGTTATTTTTACTCTTTTTGTGTTTTAAACCTTCATAGCAGCTTCATATGTGATTAATCCACTACCCTTACTATTTTTTACCTTTACCAGTATGATTTATATGTTAATATATTTTCTTATTACTAATTAATGTCCTTTCTTCTTAGCTTAAAGAAGTCCCCTTAACATTTCTTGTAAGGCCAGTTTAGTGGTGATGAACTTTAGCTTTTCCTTGTCTGGGATATTTTTTATCTCTCCTTCAATTCTGAGTGATAACTTCGTCAGGTAGAGTATTCTTGATTGGAAGTTTTTTTCATTTCAGCACTTTGATTATATTGTGCTACTCTTTTCTGGGCTGTGAATTTTCTGCTGACAAATTTATTCATAGTCTTATAGGGGTTCTGTTGTATAAGATATGTTGTTTTTCTCTTGCTGTTTTTAAGATACTCTATCTTTAACTTTGATATGTTAATCAAAATGTGTTTTGGTGTAGATATCTTTGTGTTCATCTATCTTAGTTGGTATTTTCTGAGATTCCTGGATCTGGATATTTGTTTCCTTTCCCAGGTTAGGGAAGTTTTCAACCATTATTTTTGCAAATCAGTTTTCTGCTCTCCTCTTCTCCTGGGGCACCCATAGTGCAAATGTTATTATACTTGATGTTGTCCCATAAATCCCTTAAACTATCTTTACTTTTCAAAACTCTTTTTTTTTTTCTTTTTTGCTGCTCTGTCTAGGTGAGTTTCACTGTCCCATATCCTGGATCACTGATCATTTTTTCTGCTTCATCTAGTCTGTTTTTGAACCCTGCTAGTATATTTTTCAGTTCAGTTATTGTATTATTCTGCTCTATGACTTCTGTTTGGTACTTTCTTATATTTTCCCTCTCTTTGTTGAAGTTCCCACTGGGTTCATTCTTCTCCCAAGTTCAGTGAGTATATTTGTGATTATTCTTTGAATGCTTTATCAGGTAAATTACTTATCTCCATTTCATTAAAGTTGTTTTTGTTTTTGTTTTTTGAGGTTCTTTCTTTTTCTTTTGTTTGGAAAATATTCCTCCGTTCCTTCATTTTTCTTGACTTTCTGTGTTTGTTTCTATGTATTAGGCAAAACAACTACTTCTCCCAGTTTTGAAGGAGTGGCCTTGTATAGGCAATAAACCTTGTTTTTCAACCTTGCCCTAGCTCTTGTTTTTCTCTTGAAACTTTGTGATTGTCTAAGCAGCCTGACTTATTCTCAATAGGTCCCAGTTAATGAGGGTATGCAAGATTTGCCAGTGTTCCAAAGGAATCTCAGTCAGCACGTAGTTTCAGGCTGATCAGAAGCCAGAAACTTAGGCAGCAGCTTTTAAAGTATCTAAGTATGTACAGTCCTGTGGGTCTACAATAGGAAACTTTGCTGGTCTCCATACCAGGAGACAAGGAAGATCTCCTGGGCAACAGTTGCAAAAATCAGGGCTTCAGATGAGAATATAAGCTCCTTACTGGGAGGTATTGGTGAGCTGTGGTCAGGCTGAGTTAACATGCAAAGTTAGAGTCCCCTGACGTTCATTTCCTAAGACCACTTCCATAGCCTCCAGATGTGTGGCAAACCTGAAGTCTGCTCCTGAGGCTGAAGCTCCAGGACTAGGCCTTCTTCACAGAAAGACTAAGGTGTGCTTCAGTCTGCTCTCTGTAGAGTTTCTGGGAGTGGTTTCCTGCCAAGAACTGTCTCTCTGATTGTTACAGAGAGGGACCCAGGAACACTTGTCATTCAATTTAAATAACAACAATAATTTATAGTTTTATGTGTTTGGAACTATTCTAACCTGTGTGTGTTTGTGTAGAAAGAGAGAGAAAGAGAGAGAGAGAGAGACACTCACTTAATACTCAAAGACACCCTATAAACTTGATATTATTACCCACATTTTTGGATGAGAAGGCTGAGGCACAGAGAAGTTAAATAATCTGTTGAAGATTCCACAGATATTTCACAGGTATTTTGCATAAATGAAGCAAGAACACACAATTTTTCAATGAACATACCAGTCTCCACAAATATTTGGGAACTGACCCTGGTATCTTGATAGTACCATGACATAAATATACTTTTTTGTGCTTATGAAGCTCAACAAAATAAATAATTTTACTTAACTAAAAGGAGTTTGTGTTATTCTCATTTCCCTTCCAAATCCTATGACTCTAAGATGATTGCCTGCTTTTACGCAGATAGCAAAAATAGCCAACTGGAATGCCATGTAATTGCTGGAATTTTAATTGGCTGGGAAAGAGGAGCATAAAATAGTATTACAGTCATAGCCAGCCTAGATTTAAAGTTAGTGACTAAGTTTGTGATTATGAGGCTCTTTTGCAACGCATACTGCTTCCTCAGAATCCTTCACCAAAGAACAACAGTCCTACATCTTTTCTTACCTAACCTAAAATTCCCACTACTAATATCACTTCTATTTTATGTCATTTTTTTTTATCAAGTTTGTTCTGGTAAAAGACATAGAAGTCATTATGCTCATCATGTTGCACCATGCAGTGTTGATCAATTTTAACCATGAAATTACAACATAAGGGGCACCTGGGTGGCTCAGACAGTTAAGTGTCTTACTCATGATTTTGGCTCAAGTCATGATCTCATGGGTCATGAGATCGAGCTTTGCATCAGGCCCCGTGCTCAACACAGAGTCTGCTGGAGATTCTCCCTCTCCCTCTGCTGTATCCCTATTCATGCTCTCTCTCGTTTTCTCTCTGAAATAAATAAATAAATAAATAAATAAATCTTTTTTAAAATTACAATACCAATGATTTTGTGCCAAATTAGATACCATCGCTCACTAGATTATGACATACACTTAGCAAAGTTTTAAGAGAGTGAAACATACAAAATTTGATTTGCCAGTTTTATTTTCTTCATAACATTAGAAGAAGTTTGCCACTATTGGATTAATTCCAAAGAATACTCAGTTCAGTGGGAGATCTTTTGAGTTCTGAGGTGGATGTAATATATCTGGAATGGGGTAAGAAGAGAGTCCTGTTATGTCTCTCTTTACTGAAAACTGATCTGCAGTGATTGTTTTGCATTTTTACAAGTTTCTACTCACAGAAGCATGGAGAATCTGGCCCCAAGATCATGAGATTAAACAGGCCAGTACAAAAGGGTAACAGAACAAAAGATGAAGGGAGCTGGGCAGTTTCATGAGGGTATACAAGCAAGAGATTTTAGCCTTAGCTGGGCACCAAAATGAAGATCTCTGGCCTTGATTCAGTGTAGGTAGGTCAAGTGAGAGCATAGGGTTGGATTCTGGAAAAAAAGCCACACCAGAATGGACTGTGTTAGAAAAGCCAAATGATTGCCACTGTTTTGTAACTATATATGAGGCATTTATTGTATGCTAGATTCTTTGTTAAGGAATCTCATTCTCCTGAGCTATCTTTCAATGTGGAAGAATTCCATTTGGAATAGTTCTCCTCATCTCTTTCTACCCATTGGACAAGAATGACTCATATGATTAGTGAGTTTGTGAAGAGGAAATAATCATGCTAAGCTCAAAATACATGGGGTCTCTGTCTTTCAGATGTATTTTTGGAGAGAGCTGCTATCTGATCTCTTCTCAAACATGTGGTAAGTGGTCTGCCCCTATGAAGGGGTGCTGAGGTCATTCGACTCAGTTGAGACTAAAAGTGTGAATTTACTCCCTGAGTGAAATTGTAGAAAACCTGTAGTGGTCACACATTGAGGTCACATCATCCAATTCAGCCTTCATCAGTAATAACATGAGTATTAATTTTCCATTTGTCCTTTATGTCTTACTTCTCAGAGGTTGGCCTTATATTTGAGAAATAAAAGGGATGTGACTTATTGGCTCCCTAAAACCCCAATCCATTTGTCAATTCCTTAAATCTTAGAATATTATTAGTATCAGTTTTCATTGCTACCATAACAAATTACCACAAATGCAATACCTTTAGACAACACAAATTAATTTATTTATTTTTAAAGATTTTATTTATTTATCAGAGAGAGCGAGAGCACAAGCAGGGGGAGTGGCGGGCAGAGGGAGAAGCAGGCTCCCCGCTGAGCAAGGAGCCTGAGGCCCAACTCCATTCCAGGGCCCTGAGATCATGACCTGAGCCAAGGGCAGACGCTTAACCCTGAGCCACCCAGGCGTCCTTAAACAACACAAATTTATTTTCTCATCATTTCTGTAGGTCAGTTGCATAGCACAGTGTGGCTGAATTCTGCTCAGTGCCTCAGTGGGCTGAAATCAAAGTATTGGCTGGGACCACTTTGCAAAGATAACTGATGACTTTCCATGCAGCCCCCTCCATCTTCAAGCCAGCACATCAAACTCTTCTTGTGCTTTGAATCTCTGACTTGCTCTTCTGCCTTTTTCTTTTGCTTTTAAGGCTTCATACAAGTACACTGGATCAACCTAGGTGATTCAGGATAATCTCCTAATCTTAAACTCAACATATTAGTAAACTTAATTACACCTACAAAGTTTCTTTTGCCATGTGAAACAGCATTCATAGGGAGCAAAAATCATGAGGGCCAAATGTCTGCTTACCACAGTTAGATAATAACATTTCCTTCTGTGAAGTGAGAAAGTTGAGATTTAGAAAGGATAAAGAACTTGCTGTAAGTCAGGATAATAAATGACAAAACTAGAATGAGAGGCCAAATATGTTTGCGTTCAGGCTCAGTGCTTCCCTTGACCGTGAAATTCCTCCATTCCTACCCATAGTTCACCTTGGACAAATGATGAAACTTATTTCTAATGCAACACAGCTTGGTGGGGGGGACATTTTTCTTTATGCCAGAAAAGAGAAAGACATGCTCAAAATACTTCAAAACCCCTCTTCCCTTCATCTTGGTTTTTCTGGTTATACTCTTATCTCACAAGTGTTCCCCCTTCCTAACAAATGAGAAATGGTTGGAGAGAAAATAATTGAAGGTACATTTAAAAAAAACAAAAAAACAAAAGAAAAGAAAAGAAAATACAAGAGGAAGAGGTACAACCAGAGAAAGAGAGAGAGAGAAGGGAAAAGGAAGTCATGAAAAAGAAAAAAAGTGAACAGGCAGAAATGACACTAAAGTACTCAGAATAAGGACGCCTGGGTGGCTCTGTCAGTTAAGCATCTGCCTTCGGCTCAGGTCATGATCCCAGGCTCCTGGGATGGAGCCCTGCTCAGCAGAGAGCCTGCTTCCCCCTCTGCCTGCCGCTTCTCCTGCTTGTGTGCTTTCTCTCTCTCTCTGACTAATTAATTAATTAATTAATTTTTTAAAAATAAAGCACTCAGAATTAAATACACTCACTGCAATCTAGGATAATGGTTTATATACTGACAGATTAATGAAAATTTTTACCCACTATTCTTTTTACATTCTTAAGAAAAGCCTGCACATTGCTGACAATGACAAGCCCCAAACAAACATAAAATCTAACATTAAACAGCTCAAAAGAGTCTTTAACTGCTTTAGTGTGGAAACAATTTGAGGCCAGAATTTCAGCATTATGTCATTTCATTTCACTTGGCTTCTCGTCCTCCTCCTACTTAACAACTATCTCCAATGCCGACCCCTCTCCCCCTCCCGTATGTTTTTTAATTTTTTTTAAGATTTTATTTATTTATTAGAGAGAGGGAGAGAGCACAAGCAGGGGGAGCGTCAGGCAGAGGGAGAGGGAGCAGCAGGCTCCCCTCCAAGCAGAAAGCCCGATGCGGGGCTCGATCCCAGGACCCTGAGATCATGACCTGAGCCGAAGGCGGACGCTTAACCGACCGAACCACCCAGGCACCCCATCTCCTACACCTATTTCTGTTGTAGCTTTGCTCTGTCCTCCTTCCTCCCTTCCTAAGCCCCCACAACTTACTTTTCTTATCACATCTTTTCCATTTTGTCTCCTGAAACCCCTATTTCAAAATGTACTCTCAACCTTTTGTTTTGTTTTGTTTTTTAAGCAGAATGTTCTCTTTGCAAGCAGATCTCCCAAAAGATCAGTTCCTTTGAGCACTTACTATGTGGAAGACACTGTTCTAGGACTGCGGAAACCAAAATATAAAAGGACATGGTCATTGTCTTTGTACATTTTACAGCCTGGCTATTAGGTAGATAAGTAGATAGTGTTAATGTGGTATGGTTAAAGTCAGTAAGAGATGACACCATGATATTCTCGCTTTCCATTCCTATTTCAAATCATCTACCCTCTAACAAAATCTCTTTAAGATGCATGCTTTGCCAATATATTACATCTGCCCTCAATTCTGCCCAGATATAATCTTAAGTTTCCCCAGTCAACTCATTTCTCTTTCCCCTTCAGGAGATTTTCTGAATTTTTACCTTCTTCACGAAGAGCATCACTCCACTACTGTCTACCTCATTCTCCCAGGTACTTATAGTTCCTATTCCCCATGTAAAAATAACTTTAACTTGTACCCTTTCTTCTGTTTTCCTCTTGTCATAGTGGAAGAAGTATCTCTTCACACCCTCTTTCCTCATTCAAGGCTAATTCTCCCTCCTGTCCTTTAGATTCTGTTGCTTTGTGCTCCTCAGAAACTGTGATTCATCATCCATTGCTGGTTTCCTCTTTGTACCACATTCAAACACTCACACACCCCACCCGTCTTGATCAAAAAGCTTGCCCTTGGTTCCCTATTACTCCCTAGTGATTAGAGTACTCCTCTATCCTATATTTTACCATACACCTTCTTGAAGAAGTATTATTCACCATTATCATCCCTACGTCAGGTCCAATTTAACTTAAAACCCAAGGCAAGGTAGCTGATGCTTCACTGAAAAGCTACAACAGATGTGACTTTACCCCTAGACAGAAACACAGAGAAAAAAGTAACATTTCTTATTTTCTTTCCATCAGATTAAATACAATTCTAAGTCTCCAGCCAGCCAGGATGTTGAGAAACCCAAACTTTGCTTCCAAAGGACCCTCTACTACCCACGTTCACAGTGAACTGAGAGGTTTATGGGGTGCCTAAAAACAAAGGCTCTACTCATATAATCACCTGCTGAATACCAGTCACTGGCCTCACCCCCCACCACCTCCCTGCTTGCCCTTTGCCCTTGTCTTATGAGTGACTTTTCTAATATCTTTTACTGCATGCGAGCCCTCACCAATCCTGTCTTCTATTCAGAGATTGCTCTTTTCCCTCTTCTTGGATTCTCTCCTTGGATTTCTCCTGTTTATTCTTCACAACTGAACTCAAGTTTTCATGCCTTCCTTCCCTGAACACTCCCTAACTCCTCAGAATGATTTAGATGTCCTCATAGCATCGCCGTTGCATTCTGTACAAATTTATATAATTATTACTAGATTCTGTGATTAGAAGAGATTATATATTAGGCTCCCCAGGAACTTATAATCCTGGGAAGAATGTAAAGGAAAAAATAAGCGATTGCAGTACTGTATGTGAAGTTTAGCAGAAATAGCTATAGAACTTAGAAAAAAATTTAAAATAGCATTTATTCAGTCTTATATGCCTCACATATTATAAATATTTTACACGTGTCATCTTACTTAATTCTCACAATACTATGAAGAAGAACACCTGTACTCATTTTATAGGAGAGGAAACTGACCATAAAGAGATTTGTAACCTGTCCAAGGATTCACAGCCAGTACAAAATGAAGCCTCTGACCTAAGGAAGCCTGACTTCAGGACATTTTCTATTAACCAACATACTATGTTATATCACTTATCTTTGATAGCATTTCCTCAACAGTGAGTATTAACTGAAACTCCAGAGCTGAGAAATAATTGTCTAGTTAAAGACTGTAGTAGTAAATTAAAAAAGAGCTTAATGAGTGATGAGAAATGAGCTTTCAAAAGTAAGAGTGGTCAGATAATAAAGAGGCTGGTAAACTTTATAAGAATCTTGGAAGTCAGAATTTATTTGTAACAGTAGGAAAATTTCAAACAGGTTGAAGTCTCAGCTCTGAAAGCTCTTCCATACACGGTGGGCTGAGAGGAAAAGAGCAGATGCTGCTGAGAGCCTTGAACTCCCAGAGTCCCATGAAACCACTGGACCTGAAGACATGGCCCATTCCCTATTACTAAAAGATAGTGGCTGTCCCTTTGCTTGAAGATCACGCTGAGGACTCAAATGAGGCAGGAGCCTCACAATACAGTGCTTTCTCTCTTTAGCCCTTACTCCTATTTCCCCTGGAGGCTACCAGACAAAGGGCCAAATCCAAGCACAGCTCAGTGATAGATGCTGGGCCTTCTAAGGGAAGAGAAGAATGAGACACTAAGGGAGCTGCAGGATGGGAACAATATGTACTGGCAAAAGGCCCATCTTCTCCAAAATAAACTTATTGCATCTTACATCTCCCATAACATATTTAAAAATCACAACATTTGGTAGAACTTCTAGAATTCTGTAACTGCAAATATTGCTTGAATCCATTTAATCAGGTGATATGGAAAATTGCCATTTTTGAGTGGAGACAAGAACAGAAAAGAGCTTTGCAAGGAAGAACAAGACCAGGGTATGCTACAGTCTGTCATTTGGGCCATACAATCTGGGACGCTCTAGTCCTAGTGTTATCTGTAGTGAAAATGGACACTGTGTGGATCTTATAAGGGCAATAGGAGAGAGCATCTGATCCTAGAACATCAAGTGACTAAGTGACCTGTTTCCTTCATGAACTGTAATCACCAAGTCATAAGCAGGGGAAGGCCCAGCAGAAATCCATGGTAAGACAGAAGTGGTACATCTGGAACTGAGCATGAACAGAGCCAGAAAGCACCAGTAAACAGGATGAACACGAGGCTCAGATACCTAGTCATTTGCCGCTATTGTCTGGCACTTCTTGCTCAGATCACTCTTACTGCCTCAAGGAAAGTCCTTTATGGTTTCTCTAGAAGAGAAAAAGAGAGCATGATTAATGGATGGGTCGGCTAGTATGGTAGGGGCAAGCCAAAAATGTTTGTTTCTGTACTACAGGGCTGGCCTAAGAAGAAATTGGTGAGAAGAGATTTTTGATCTGATCAGCCATTCTGTAGGAAAGAGACGTTGCCTGAGATGAGTGCCCTGAGGTTGAGTGGTTCCCTTTCTTTTTTTCTTTTTTTCTTTTCTTCCTTTTTTTAGAGAGGGAGAGAGAGAAGGCAGGGTGGGACAGAGGGAGAGGGAGAGGGAAAGAGAGACTCTTAAGCAGGCTCCACGCCCAGTGTGGAGTCCAACACTGACCTATCTCAGAACCCTGAGATCATGAACAGAGCCAAAAGCAAGCGTGGGACATTTAACTGACTGAGCCACCTAGGCACCCCAGTTGAGTGGTTCCCTTAAATGTTGCACCCAAAGTCCTCACTTGCCTTATCTAGTCCTGGTCCTGCACAAGAACAAGGGATTTGCTGGTCCTGTCATGTTACTGCACAACTCAGAACCAGTCAGCCTGATAGACATGGGTTGGCCGCTTCCAGGTGTAGCTGAGATGCCAGCTTGGGGAGGATACCCTGTGAGAAAGGTGCCATCTTCCCGCATGTCAGATCGACCTTAAATCAGCACTTATTGTATGGAGCTCTGTCCACAGAGGTAGAATTTGGGGCTTGGGAATGGTAGAGTTAATTAGGAGTGGCTCTGATTGCCATCACTCACAATGACCCACTTGGAAGGAATTTGAGTTTTCCTCACATGTAGTTTTAGATTCTCCAGGGCTAGAGATTCTGGTTCCCAGTAACAGTCCATGAGGCTTTAGACTGCCGCTGCAACCCAGTCTTCCGGGATCCTCATGCCAAGACACAAGCAGGGAAGAAAATGAGCTATTATCCCTGCAGGGGTGATTGATCAGGTGAGGCAGGACAGTGTTATGTAATGCGGGGAGGGAGGACTATGTTTGACCCTCCAGTGATTCTCAGGGACATCTGTTGGCAATGCCTTGTCCAGCTTTAATGATATATAGAAAAGTAGAGCAGCTGCAACCTGGGAGTGGCACGTAACCAGGGGCTCCAATCCTTCAGGAATGATGCTGAGTCAGCCAACCAGGCAAATTGCCTCCACCGGCGGAGCTGTTGGCTGAGGGAAAGGGCAACTAAAATGGGTGGTGGAGGAGGGAGATGAGCACCCGTCATAGTTTTGAGATCAGGGGGAGCCATAGGGGCTCTAGTTCATTCCACCAACACTTGTCTCCTAATTTGCCCCAGGAAACCAGGCTAACCAGAATCCTGGTCAAGCTTTTCCCTGACGGGGAGAAATCACTTAAGAAGCAAGTGGTTGTAAGCCCCTCAAAGAGTAGATGTAGTGGATACCATCTTGCTACACTCAGTCCCTTCTGGAAGGCCAAATACTCCATTCTTCAGCCAGGAATCACCCCCTGCCATGGGCAGTTGCCCTCAGGGGCAGGGGACTGTCATGCACAAGGCCGCCCAGGCCAGTGACTGTGCTGTGATTGAAAGGCCTGGTTCCCTTGTTTCAACAGGAAGAATTCTAGTGCTCCCTCACACGATCACCTGAGTACTCAGTAGGAGCTACACTCTGGGTCACCTTGTCCATCTGCTTAATTCTGACTTCTCCACTTCCTTCCTAGCACATCTCCTGAGAGCATATCCTGAAAACCCTTCTTTCCAGAATTCTCTGGTTGCAGAGACCCAGTGTAAGACATGGGGAGCTGTGTAAGAAAAGTAGAGGGGAAGCGAAGTCAGTAACAGCAGAGTTCTTTCAAGAAGGCAAGAAACATGGTAGTAGCTGGAAGAAGCAAGTTGGGCTGAGAGTTTCTCTTTAGTTTAATTGGTCGGTTGGTTGTTTAAGATAGGAAAGTATGCTTGATTGTTGATGGAAAAGAAAGGAAGAGGTGGAGCATACAGAAAAAGGTGAGGAAAAGGAATGGAATGAGGTGACAGGGTGAAAGGAAGAATGGAATCAAAGGTTTGAGTGAAAAGCTAAGCCTTAACCGTATTTTAGTGTACAGTATGGTTTGTAAATCTCACCCAGTGTTTTCCAAATAGTTAGTCACTCATTTCAACACTATTCTCTTCCCACTTATATAAATTGCTACTTTTATCACAAACTAAATCCTTATATGTTCATGAGCCTGACTTCACACTCTTCTGCATAACTTCTTTGTCATCCAATATTAAATTAATAAAATCACTCTAGTTTTATATAACATTTTGATAACTGATAGGAAAAGGAAAAATCCTTCCTCCTCATTGCCCTCTTTTTTTTTTTAATTTCAAAATTTATTTCATATATACCATGTGCTTTACTTTACTTTGGGGTTGATTTCCAAGATGTTTTATCTTTTTGTTGCTATCCAGAAATTTTTCATTACGTATTCAAATATTTGCTTGTTGAGGTGGGGAGGGCTATAGATTTCATTGTACTGATCTTGTTTTGGTCACTTCATGGAATTTTTATGAGTTTTTGCATTTTTTAATTTTCTTTTTTTTAAGATTTTATTTATTAGAGAGAGAGAGAGCACACAAGAATGAGAGCACAAATGGGGGGGAGGGGCAGAGGGAGAGGGAGAAGCAGGCTCTCCGCTGAGTAGGGAGACTGATGTCGGGTTCAATCTCAGGACCCTGGGATCATGACCTCAGCCGAAGCAGACGCTTAACAGACTGAGCCACCCAGGTGCCCTGCATTTTTTAATTTTCTTTAGGGTTTTTCAGAAAGCAGTTCTTCTCTTTTCAATAATTTAGAGCTTATTTATTCTTTTTAACCTTATTAGCTGGAACCTACTATACTGTCCTCCGAGGTGGAGATTTGGGCGTGGGAAGATTTGGGAGAGGGGAGAAGAAAACATGTTTGGGGACATCGGGAAGGTGGGTTGTTACACAATCACAGTCAAGTCCTTAGCCGCCCACAGGTTACTCTAAAGCTCACCCGATCCTTCAGAGCTGTGGCAGGGGACCCCCAGATGACCAGTTACCGATGCTGGTTGTCCTAAAGGGAGAATGGCCTTAATTAAGCCAGGTGATTCACATTTTCACATGGTGCAAATCCTGCAGAGAGCTGAGCGCTGAGAGCTGTGTTGGTTCGTGGGTTCCTCGGGAGCTTCCCAGGTGTGATGTGAAACCAGCCCCTGTACTCAGAGGGCAGGGAGAGAGCAAAGAAAAATACAGGCCACTCCAAGTTGGTAGGTGGCAGTTTTAATAAGCAAAGGGAACTTACATAGGAGGCTTGTCTTGGGAGGCAGTAAGATAAATCGATCCTCGTATCTGCCGGCCACATCTTAAAAGTTTATACAGAGGCCTTAACTGGGATCAGTCCCGGGTACCACTAACTGTTCTCAACACCACATCACTGTCTCAAGACTTTGTCTTTGGAGAAGGCTCTCGAAGTGGGAAAGGCAAGCAGAACCCATGTGCCAAAGACAGAGGAGGGGGTGCAGGGTCTCTGATCACCCACGTCCAGCTCACAGGTCAGCTGACGGTCACATCTTCTTGATGACGTTCCCCCAACAGGCTGTGGACCAGGCAGCACTCCCAGTGGCAAGAAGGTAAGTGCTGGTTCTGGGGGGCCTGGGCAAGCACATCATAACATTCGCTATGCTCCTTACATGAAAGATGAGGTCATCTTTGCACGTGTGTGTTCTCCCACTTCTAGTCTCCCATTTCAGGGGCACACTGCAGATTTTTGGTTTGGTCTTTTAGAGAAAAATTACTATTTTTGTTATGCAGCTTTTACTTCCTGAATTGCAACTTTTGTGTTCTTTTCTGAAATCAGATTCTACATTATTTTAGTATGAATTCTGTGTTCCAATGGATTATAGATTCATAACTGGTGTTTTACACAGTGACTTTTGATTAATGAATTTCTGTATGTACTGAGGAGTCCATGAGTTATATATTTCTTGGGTACTTGCTCACTGGAGAATGTCTGATGCCTTAAATTAGTATCACATTTTTGTGAAACAAATTATCTTCCTTACAACTCAGCAAATGTCACTTCATTGGTTTCTCGTATAAAATGCTGAGAAGATATCTAAAGCCAGGGGAGTCATGAAATGTGCAAGTAATCAGCTTTCCTAAATTCAGAATTTTGATATTTAAATGATAAATCTTTTATGTTTATAAAACAAAAGGCTCATAATACTTGAGTGGAACTAAGTCTGTAATCTAAACTGTAAGTCCTCCTTTCTCCTTTGCCTGTCTCATCTCATCTAGTTTAATGTCTATCAGATATGCCCACTTATCTGTTTAATGTGTTTATTTTTTTTAATTTTACTAAATGTGACTCTAAGCATACATATAAGGCTGCATTTGCTTTGTTCATTCAATCTATCATAGACACTCTTTCCTTCCAATGTACATTTTTTCCCATAAAGAGGTCTTAAGTATTAATACAAGTTAAATTATGTTTAATTTACTCTGTGTTTATTATCTTTGTGATTTCTTCTATCTAAGCATTTCTAAATGTGCCCACGGGACCTAAAATGTGTTTAGATATTGCGGCAACGTGGGGTGTTTCATTTACTGAGAGCAAAGAATATTACTTTTTCATCTCTGCAAAATATAACTAATATAAAAATAGGATTCAAGAGAAAATTGAAGAGAACATAGCGTTTGAAAGTTTGGCTCTATGCTAATGTGATTATCTTATGATCTCGGGCTCCCTGATTCTGTGACCGCTTCAATGTCCCTGTTGCGTGTCATTTTATGAAACCGGATCTTTCATACCAGGAGTATTCTCTGTTTTGATGCCTGATTTTAAAATGGTGCCTGTACAGAGGCAGATCTGGTGGAAGTCAGACAAGCTAACTACAACTTAGTGATTGGCTTCTTTCTATTCACCAAACTCTTATTTCTAACGCAATGCTTATTGCCTTGGTGGCTGTTTTCCCTACGGTTACACCTTTAACATTCATTGATTTCTTTGACCCTAAAGTTCCTTTCTTATTTTCATTTTTATTATTGCGTCTTAGTACCTTCACTTGCCTAGGGAATGTGAGACCCACTTCTGTGTATTTAGAACACCTCTCAGTCTTCTTTTCCCTCACTTAAAGTATGCCTTTCTCTGTGCAAAATTCTGTTCTCCCAACACAGATTTGTGGCCCTTCTTGTGATCTCTTGGTCTTTGCTTCCAAAGCCTACTCCCCGTATTAATAGCTCACTTGCACATAAAGGATAAAAGGATAGTTTCCAATGTCCAAGTGGGATTCTGCATTTGGGGGCACACCAACAGAGCAAAGACTTCTTTCACTGGTCACATGACTTTTTGGTCTTGCTAGGTAAGCCTCAGGATCGCATGCATATTATTAGTCACATTGAGCAGGCTGGTCTTCTGGTCACCTCAACCTTGAAATTTCTCTCTTTTAGAGTCTTACTCTCATCCTTTTCCTAGAACCTCGGATCCCTTTATATTTTGAATATGGGCAGGGATAAGGGACCTTAGATCCCTTTATATTTTGAATATGGGCAGGGATAAGGGACCTTTATAGTTTGGAACAAATGACTATGAAAACTTATCTGCACATCTCTGCCACCTTTTCTGTTAGCAGTGGAACGCAATTTCTCCCCTTCTAGCTTCCCCTCATCTCTCCCCTGTCCTCCTCCCCGTCCCTGGGGCTGCACCCACCCATTGTAACAGCTAGAAGCTTGGGAACTTCGTTGTCTAGAAGCTCTACCAGGAGCTTCCACTTTAGGTTCCACGAATCAGAAACACCTGCTTGAGGCTTGGAGGCAAGAAAAGCAGCAGAGGCCCTGTTACTGCTCCTCGGGCAGCGGTGGGCGGATGTCTGGGTTTCGGCAGAGATCCTACAGCTGCCTCTGGGCATTTTTCTTGCCTCGCCTTGCACAGCAGGACCCAGCCCAATGGTTTTCACAGCATCATCAGCATCATCTGGAGACTTGAAGCAATGAAAATTCTTGGACCACACTGCAGTCCTACACGCTCAGAAGCTATGGAGGTAAGTGTCTTACGGAGTCCCCTGGTGGATTTTATACACCTGTTGATTGAGAAAAGAGGCAGAACTGAAATAAAACAAAAGCATTTATTTGGGGTCTTAGAACTGTAATTCAGGGAGCAAAGATTGGGTAACAATGCAAATTATGTCCCACTAAGGGAGCAAAAGTCCGTGGGTTGTTTTTTTTTTTTTTTTTTTTAAGATTTTATGTATTTACTTGAGAGAAAGAGCAAGAGCACGCGAGTGGGGTGGAGGGGCAGAGGGAGAAGCAGGCTGAGCAGGGAGCCCGATGCGGGGCTCGATCCCAGGACCCTGGGATCATGACCTGAGCTGAAGGCAGACGCTTAACCAACTGAGCCACCCAAGGCACCCCTAAAAGTCAATGGTTTTTAAAGACAAAAAGGGAATGCTTATGTACCTGGTTTACAAAGCATTTTGGTTGGTGTGGCTGCAGAAGATTGATCTTAGCTTAACATAACTGGCCGCTAAGGGTACCACTACTCTAGCAAGTCGCAGGTGGTCGTGCAGAGTCCTTGGAACATTCGCAGTTTGGCCCAGTTCAAAAGATCATGGTTTCACCCAGTGATGACAAGCATAGGGTCTGCCTCCTTAATAGCCTCCCAGCTGATTTTTTTAAACCCCTTACTTGAATGACTCCATTTTATTTCACCTTTCATATATCAAAGTTGAGAAGTGTTGAAGTCTATTTTAATACAGCAGATCCTTCCTGGGGCACCTAGGTGGCCCAGTAGGTTGGGCGTCTCCTTTCCGTTCAGGTTGTGATCCCAGGGTCCTGGGGTGGAGCCCATGTTGGGCTTCTTGCTCAGCAGGAAGCCGGCTTCTCCTTCTCCCCTTCCTCTTGCTTGTGCACTCATGCACGCGCTCGCTCTCTCTCTCATGAATAAATTTTAAAAATTTAAAAAAAGGGTTGGTTATCAGAATTATCAGGAGTGATTATGAAAATTATGGATTCCTGAGTACTACCACATACTTCCCCATAAATAAGACTCTCCAGAAAAAGGGCCTATGAATGTGTATGTTTCCAGGTATCCCCAGGTGATTCTGACTGTCAGGTGTGAGAAGTTGATAAGGTATTGCTCTGTGGCCTTCCCAGTGTCTCGTTTAAACAACATTCCCTTTTTCCTTATAGTTGCAAAGGAAGGGAGAAGCCATTAAGTTGTTTTTTTTTTTTTTTTTTTAAAGATTTTATTTATTTATTTGAGAGAGAGAGCATGAGAGGGAGGAGGGTCAGAGGGAGAAGCAGACTCCCCGCCGAGCAGGGAGCCCAATGCGGGACTCGATCCTGGGACTCCAGGATCATGACCTGAGCTGAAGGCAGTCGCCCAACCAACTGAGCCACCCAGGCGCCCGAAGCCATTAAGTTTTGATGAAAAAGCTGTCACTTGCTTGGAAAAAAGTGTGCTCATTCAGCATAAAACCCCTTTTTGAAACTTTCCATTCTACAGTTCTGCCTTTCTCAGTTCCAACCGAGACTGACCTGCCTCAGCCCAGTGATCTCACCATCCCTGTTGAAACTGCAGATACTGGGCTCCATTCAGACCTAGGGAATCGCATCTCTGGGCCTGGGGCAGGTTAGCAAATACAGCAACACACAAACATTTGAAAGCCACCAACCAGTTGTTCCATGGTTTACACAGACCACACCAGAGCTTACCACCGGCTGCGCTCTCTATGCTCCAAGGGCAAATAGGACAGAGGGCCATCTTCGGAGTCCTGGTGTGAGCTCTGGGCTTCCGTTTCTTCATGGGTCAGTGAGGCTGTGGAAAGAGATTGTCTCTAATTTCTCCTACTCTAAAGTGATATGATTAGATTGTGTCTTACCAACCTATCCACACAGCCACTTCAAAGAACCATAAATAATGTGATACGGTTTCCCTTGGGCGTCCTGCTTGACCGCATCATTTATTGCATTAGCTAGAGGAAAATATTTTAGTTTTATTGCCCTTGTTGGCACAAAACAAAGGGGAAAGAGAAGAATGTTCTAAATATTTGTTCATACTTTGATCCATTTCTCACAAACTTGTTTTTCTTTTTTTCTCAAAATATTTAAGATAATCACATTCTTGGACAATCTTATGAAATTACTGAATTAGATTATACTTTGAAATGAAAATATTGTATACTTTAAACATCAAAAAAATCAGTAATATCCAAAACATTGTTTTATTTCTTGTATAATTTTAATAGTAAATATTTTTTTGTTCTAAAAATATAACCCATACTGGGGTGCCTGAGTGGCTCAGTCAGTTAAGCATTCAGCTCTTGATTTCAGCTCAGGTCATGATATCAGGGTCAAGGGATTGAGCCCCGAGTAGGACTCCGCACTCAGCGGTGTGTCTGCTGGAGGATTCTATGCCCCTCCCCTGCACACTTGTGCATACTCATGCACATGATCGCTCTCTCAAATATTTATATATATTCTAGGGGCGCCTGGGTGGCTCAGTCCGTTAAGCGGCTGCCTTCGGCTCAGGTCATGATCCTGGGGTCTTGGGGTCGAGCCCTACATCCGGCTCCCTGCCCAGCGGAGAGCCTGCTTCTCCCTCTCCATCTGCCTGCCACTCTGCCTACTTGTGCGCTCTCTCTCTCTGTCAAATAAATAAAATCTTAAAAAATAAAAAAATAAATAAAAATATAAATATTCTATACTAATATTCTATTAATGACTGACATGAATAAATGTTTAACCATGTAGGCTTTTTATTGTTTTGAGTTAAAACGTGTCTTTGTAGCCTGTGCCTAAGTAATGATGAACAACTATATGCTTATAGTGAAACTAAACCTATGTGAAGTATCTAGCACCATGTCTTGCACTGGTATTTAGCAAATGTTTCTTCAGTGGTGAGTAGGTACCCCACAAATTACTTCTGACACAAATGGTTACTGAAAACATCTTTTGCATGATTTGAAAAAATGAAAGTCTTTCTGTGGGCTTACAGAGGCTTCAGTTTTCTTTGCCTATAATTTTAACGTATCTTAACATAATTTTCTATTGCCCTGAAATGCAGAAATTGCTCTAGATAAATTAAGAGTTCTTAAAGGCATGGGAGTGACAACTGTGAGATTGCAGAAACCACATTATTTCTTTTGTAATGGAATTTTGGTGTGTGCAGGGACCATCTTATTAAAGGAAGGTTTATCAGTAAAAATTTGGGTAAAGGTAAAATCGAGCAACCATCCAAAATTGATTAAAAATTCTAATGTTGTTTAGGGGTGCTTGGGTGGCTCAGTCAGTTAAGCATCTGACCCTTGATTTTTGCTCAGGTCATGATCTCAAGGTGGTGAGATTGAGCCCTGAGTAGGGCTTTGTATTCAGCGGGGAGTCTGTTTGAGATTCACTCTCCCTCTGCCCCTTCCCCACTTGCATGTGTGCTCTCTCTCTCAACAAATAAACAAAATCTTTAAAAAAAATTCTCATGTTTGGTGACTTAATCTGAAATGATAAGTAAAAAGTGTTGGTTTGAGATGAACATAGGGGAAGGGAAAAAAAAGAGAGGGAGGCAAACCATAAGAGACTCTTAAAGATAGAGAACACACTGAGGGTTGCTGCAGGGGAGGTGGGTGGAGGGATGCACTAAATGGGTGATGGGTATAAGGAGGGCACTTGTGATGAGCACTGGGTGTTGTATGTAAGTGATGAATCACAATTCTCCTGAAACCAATATTACACTCTCTATTAACTAACTAGAATTTAAATTAAAATTTTAAGATAAAAAAAAGGTGTTGTTTTGGGGGCTTTTTGTGTCAGTTAAGATGTTTCCCAAAGCTAATTTGAGTCACCTTATTTCTGGAATATCCCAGTCTGGTAAAGTGTTAAGAGTTAATGACAAGGTAAGGGCAAAGCCATGGCCAATGGTCATGGTCCAATAAAGCCAAGTGTATTTTCCTTCATGGCTCAGTTCAGGATCCATCTGTGTAGCCAGATTTTTTTCCTAATTGAGAATTCAGTTCCTTAGTTTCAAATTGCATCATTTCACTTTATTTTGATGGCTTTACTTTTATATGTATAGTTCCTGTGATGTTTAATATCAGTACCTTTTTAGAAATAAAAGTCTATAATGATGATTATGTTTTTGGCCTTTGAGTAGATTTCATTGTTACTGTTAAAAATAATACTGATGCAAGAAAATATATAGTTTGTACAAAACATGCCAAACTTATTTTAAAGCTTGTATTTTTTATAAATTACTCTGAAAATTCTTTACTATGTGTAAGACTTTATTCTAAAAGATTCCACATACATATAAATTAATAAAAGAACAAAATAATACTTAGTTCCTCCACAAAAAAACAAAAACAAACAAAACCCTTTTTAAAAATCTCATTTCCAAAATGATTGCCTAAGAAAAGTGGTTCTCAAAGTCTGGTCTCTGGACCAGCAACACCTTCATACTTGTTACAAATCCAGGTTCTCCCCACCTACTGAATCAGAAACTCTGAGAGTAGATCCCATCTGTCTGAGTTTTGATAAGCTCCCCCATGAAATTCTGGTGCCTATTACAGTTTGAGAACAACTATCTTAGAGTATGGAACATAAGTTAACAAAACTAAGATAGGTCTGAATTTCTGGGTAGACTCATTGGTTCTCACTGAATCTCAGTCCTGCCTACTGATCCCACTCGAGAATGTTTCCAAGACCCCAATCCAGAGCAATTGAATCAGAATCTCAGCCTTAGCGTCAGCATTTTCAAAAGTTCTCTGGTGGTTCTAATGAGGAGCAAGACTGAGAGACGCTGTTATGAGTTATGCCTTCTCGCTCTCGGGTCAAGCACGGGCTCTATCTGCAGCATAGATTAATGCGGGGTTATTCCTGCTGCCCTTTTCTGTTGACCCTACTTCCTTGCTTTTCCTCAGGACCCCATTAGCTGAAGGTACAGCAAGCTGAGGAGAGCATGGATCAGCTGCCAGAGTAGCTTACATGAGTTGTTCCTATTTGGGGGAACTTTTATGTTTGACTTAAAAACTAGCCAGCTGTCCTTGCTTTTCGTCTTAACCCTTTTCGATCCATTCTCTACGGTATAGTCAACATTATCTTTCTAAAACAAATCTGATCATGTCCAAACTCTTTTTCATATTGTTTTTTATTTTAATTCCAGTGTAGTTAACATACAGTGTTATATTAGTTTCAGGTGTACAATATAGTGATTCAACAGCTGTATACATTACTCAGTGCTCATCATGATAAATGTACTCTCTTAATCCCCTTCACCTATTTTCCCCGGACCCCTACCCCCTTCCCTCTGGTAACCATCAGTCAGTTAAGAGTCTGTTTCTTGGTTTATCTCTCCCTCTCTCTCCCTTTTTCTCCCCTTTGTTTTATTTCTTAAATTCCACATATAAGTGAAATAATATGGTATTTGTCTTTCTCGGACTTATTTTGCTTAGTATTATATTCTCCAGCTCTATCCATGTTGTTGCAAATGGTAAGATTTCACTCTTTTTTATGGCTGAATAATATCCCATTGTGTATATATATACATATATACCATATATAATACCATATATATGACTATATACTTTATAATATATAATAAGAAAAATGTTATATATAGAATATATCTATATAATATATATACACACATATATATGTATATATATATATTCTTTATCCATTCATCTATCAGTGGACACTTGGGCTCCTTCATAATTTGGCTGTACCAGTTTGCATTCCCACAAATAGAGCAAAAGTGTTCCTCTTTCTCCACATCCTCACCAACACTTATTTCTTGTGTTTTTTATTTTAGCCATTCTGACAGATGTGAGGTGATCTCTAGTTGTAGTTTTGATTTGCATTTCCCTGATGATGAGTGATGTTAAGCATGTTTTCATGTGCCTGTTGGCCATGGATGTCTTCTTTGGAGAAATGTCCGTTCGTGTTTTCTGCCCATTTTAGTTGGATTATTTTTTTGAGTGTTGAGTTGTAGAAGTTCTTTATATATTTTGGATACTAGCCCTTTATTAGATATGTCATCTGAAAATATTTTATCCCATTTTGTAGGTTGCCTTTTAGTTCTGTTGATTGTTTACTTCACTGTGTAGAAGCTTTTTATTTTGATGTAATCCCAATTCTTCATTTTTGCTTTTATTTCTCTTGCCTCAGGAGATCTGTCTAGAAAAATGTTGCTAGGGCTGATGTTAGAGAAACTTATACCTGTGCTCTCTCTAAGGATATTTATGGTTTCATATCTAGCATTTAGGTCTTTAATCCATTTTGAGTTTATTTTTGTGTATGGTGTAAGAAAGTGGTCTAGTTTGATTCTTTTGCATGTGGCTGTCCAGTTTTCCCAACACCATTTGTTGAAGAGACTGTCTTTTTCCCATTGTATATTCTTTTCTCCTTTGTTGAAGATTAATTGACTATAAAATTTTGGGTTTATTTTTGGGTTTTCTCTTCTGTTCTATTGACCGATGTGTCTATTTTTAATGCCAGTGCCATATTGTTTTGATTACTACAGCTTCGTAATATCACTTGAAGTCTGGAATTGTGATACCTCCAATTTTGTCTTTCTTTTTTCAAGATTACTTTGCCTATTCTGGGTCTTTTGTGGTTGCATACTAACTTTAGGATTGTTTGTTCTAATTCTGTGAAAAATGCTGTCAGTATTTTGATAGGGATTTCATTAAATATGTAGACCGCTTTGGGTAGTATAGACATTTTAACAATATTTATTCTTCCATTCCATGAGTAGATCATGTCCAAACTCTTAAAAATGGCTTGCTAGGCTGTGTCTAAGTTCTTGCTTCCTCTATCCACTATTCTCCTCCCCCAATTCCTCCTATGCAGCAGCCATACTAAATGTTTAGTCTGTTAGTTTGAACCCAGCATGTTTTCTCTCTCCTCCTATCAGCAGATGACATGCTATTCTCTCTACTTGGAACAATGCTCCCTGACAGGTGGTCACCTCACCATCACCCATTCATCCAAGTCTTTGATATGATGTCTTCCAAGAAAACTTAACTGATCATTGAAGCTTGGGATAACACTCTGAGGTTCCTTAGAATCTGCTTTATGGTACTTTGGTATATAGCTTGCTTACTTACCTCAAATTCCCAGGGGACTGGAAAATTAAAGGTATTCATATATTTATCATTAAATTTTTATTCCTCCATCTAACACAGAGCCTACACATAATGTTTTCAAGAAACTTTTATTAAGTAAATGAAAAAATGAATTTAAAACAACCTAAAGACAGGCAGCACAACCAAGTAGCAAATTAAAAATAAACAAGAAATACACCAAAGAAAAAACAAAAAGGTAATATAGAGTCAGAGTGAAAGTTGTGCATTAACTGTGGTGATCAACCTAGGGTCCAGACGGCTGAGCTCCCAGGTAAATGGTCTTGTTCCTATATCAGCCTGACACTTGAACCCTTTTCTCTCCATCTTCCATGAAAATACTGTCTTTTAACAAAACATTTCAGAGATGCCATTGTCTTTTAAAGGAAGTCCACATCTCTTCATTAGTATTTCCCATACTTTGTTCCTCAAGCAATAGACTTAAAAGATTTTAACAAATCTGTCCTATAAAACTGTTCTCTGGCCAGAAACGTTTGGGAGGTACTAGGTTAAATTAAGCAGTTTTCTTTAGTGCAGGCACATTCAGAATGTTTATTATGCTAACCTACTTTGTAAATCTCAAAAGATTTTTTTTGAGAGCTAGCTTGCAGAAATAATTGTTGATAGATTGAAACAATTTGAGAAACATCAGCTTAAAAATATCAGTAAATTTTTCACTGCAAGAAATTTGAGAGAAAAAAGAGGGGGTGTTGCAGAGAGATTCCCTCCATCCCTCAGGAAACTAATTGATCAATTATTTTCTGAACTATGTGAGCTCAAAACAAAAATCTATATATAAAAATAGTGACCAATTTATATATTATCAAGGTTACTTAAAAGTATGCATTAAGTGTATACAGTATGATAAGTATAAGATCAATTTCAAGAAATAAGCCTGGCTAATTATAAGAAGGATGGATTATGGTGCACCTTGACAGAGAAGTTTAAATCAGACTTAGTATAAAATAGGGGAGAAGAGATTAGCATTTTGTATCACCAAGTGGTATGAATTTAGCCTCACCTGTTTCACTTGCTTGCAATATAAATACAATCACACTTCTTACTTTCCAGTTAGTTGAGTTTTCAAGTTTCCTTCTATAGCATAAGTTCCTCTCTTTCCCTTTTTGACATGTCCTGCTATGCTCCCACCCCAACCCCACATTGAATTGTTGAAGAACCAAAGGGCTTACTCCATACAAAGGAAATTAGTTCTGCTTCCATATACCACACAGGGAGAGAGGCCTGTAGGGTCAGACTGGCCCACAGTCACCACTGGTTTGGTCACGGGCATCTCACACTGTGAGATGCTGCTTGCCACCTCCTTCAGAAGTGCCCTTGCAGCTCCAGATTCCTGCCCAGGATGGAGTGGTGACCAGTTTTCAGCTTCAAGGATATAGATCTGAGGTAAATATTTATTTTCACAGACACTGTTTCCAAAACAGGTCACCATATACCAGAGTGGCTGGGTCTGACCTCACCCCGCCTCACAAGGAAGCTGGAGCCACGGGGATGTTCTTTGAGGGTAAACTCAAAATTCCACAAGCTCTGCCTCCCAGCAGCTGATCATGGAGTACATTTTGCTGCCTTGCTGCAAATTAGCTACAAGTCGAACAATACCAAGTGTTCCTGGGGATGTGAATAAACTGCAAGTTTTATAAAATGCCGGTAGGAGTACAAATTGCTACACCCACCTTGAAAAACAATTTCACATTTAGCAGAGTTCAAGATGTGACGGCTTATACTAGATAATTCTGCTTCGAGATGTGACTATGCTTGTACTCTCTACTTCTACTTCCTAAGTCTCAGCTCAAGATGAGCATGCTCGTGGCAGTATTGATGAAAGAAGGGAAAATGATCAAAACGTTTAGCAATGAGGGGTGCCTGGGTGGCTCCGTCGGTTAAGCGTCCGCCTTCAGCTCAGGTCATGATCCCAGGGTCCTGGGATCGAGCCCCGCATCGGGCTCCCTGCTCAGTGGGAAGCCTGCTTCTCCCTCTCCCACTCCCCCTGCTCGTGCTCTCTGTCTCTCTCTCTCTCTCTCTGACAAATATTTTTTTAAAAAAAGTTTAGCAGTGAAGAATGACTACATAAATTGACATGATCATACAATGGATTAAAATTCAATGAAAATGAACAAGAGCTACACATGTCAACATGCATAAAGCTCACAAACAAGGTTGAGCACCAGCAACAAAGGCAAGTCCTAAAAGAACACATGCAATTTGAGGCCATATATCCTATACCCTTTCAAAAATATGAAAAACTGAGCAATATATAAAGACTATGTGCATGTGTGCTAAGTTAATAAAGTAACAAAAGGTTGCTAAATAGCAACTTCAGGATCCCGGTTAGCTCTGGAGAGGATGGAGAGAGCTGGGGTCTTTAGAGCCCTATGGGGGCTCGCTCCAAAGATACTAACTTTATGTAATACAACCCGAGTATCTGTTTTATTCTTCTTCAAACCATACATCTATTCCCTGTTTTGTGCACACCTATCTACATACAAACACAGATAGAATTTCATAATTTAAAAAAAAAAAATCTTGAAGGATCAATTAAGTGGGCTCTGTAGCTCTAGAAGAGCAAGTCCAGTCAGAACATCTTCTCGGCTCCCTCTTGACTCCCTGGCTTGCAAAATTCTACAGAGGTGAAGAATCATTTGCACAAGAACCTCCGGGGCTTTCTGAGCCAGGAAAGCCCGAATACCAACTCCTCCCTAGCTGTGCTCTGCAAACAACCACGGATACTTGTGACCAGATCATGAGACCCTGGGAGAGCCTCCTTACACAAGAGCCTTCCTGTGAACGATGACCACTCACGTCTTCTCCTGGAACTTAACCTCAAGGTCTCTCCCCTCCAGGAGACCATGACTCAGGCCTGTAGCCTCCCGTGTAGCCATCTGCTCTACGTTTGTTCAACATTTGTTCCTTCCCTGCTTTTCTCCTCTCTTTCTTCACCTCCTTTCCCGTTCCTTTTTTCTTTTCTTTTTTTACCTTCGTTCTCTACTTGCCAGATTCTTAAAGCACATAGTTAATAGAGAAGAGATGGGGTGAGAAAAAGACAGAAATACTTCCCCAAATACTGTTCTGAATATACTCATTTTGTCCCTGTCGGTGTTTGAGCGGGACAGAGCCGTCCTTACTCGCTAAGTATAGCAAACATAAAGAAGTTTTGTTTTGTGTCCGGACTTAACCAGTGTCTTTAAAACTCTAAGGGGAGGATCTAGGATGCTATTCATTTCCAAATGTGACCAAAAAAATTCCTTTTTTTCTACCTGTCTTTCTTGAATAATACTATGTTCTGTGGAGAAATTATGGGAAATACCGAGTTTGAATTATGATCAATACTGTTTTCATAGTAAAACGAAAAGTTAAATATTATACTTTTTCTACATGAAATATTGATAATAAAATATTTTAATTGAATTCTCCTACTTTCTACAGTGGATTCTTTGTTGACAGGTAGATAGCAAATTCTCTATGGTAAATACTGCAGTTTAGTGAATATTTTCTCAACGTAATCACCTTTAAAACTAACATCATGCTTCTCACCCCCCCCCCCCCAGTACTGAATGAGTGTCTGCTGTATATTAGGTACTATCTTACTGCTGGGAACACAATCGTGAAAAATATAGACCTAATTACTGTCCTCATGGAGCTTATATGTTAGAAAAATACATTATTAGGGCGCCTGGGTGGCTCAGTTGGTTAAGCGACTGCCTTTAGCTCAGGTCATGATCCTGGAGTCCCGGGATCGAGTCCCGCATCAGGCTCCCTGCTCGGAGGGGAGTCTGCTTCTCCCTCTGACCCTCCCCCCTCTCATGTGCTCTCTGTCTCTCTCATTCTCTCTGTCTCAAATAAATAAATAAATAAAATCTTTAAAAAAAAGAAAAATACATTATTAGAAATCCCTCTCTTCTAAATGCACTTAACAGTAACATAAGGAATACAATTTTAAGGCAAATTTAATGTGATTCTTTTAGCCCCCAAAATATTTTTCAAATTGTTATGGCTCTACTCAGGTAAAGGCCTGGATTAGTTACCTGGGTTTTATTTATTTTTTATTTTATTTTTTTAAAGATTTATTTATTCACTTGAGAGAGCGAGAATGAGAGAGAGTACATGAGAGGGGGGAGGGTCAGAGGGAGAAGCAGACTCCCCGCCAAGCAGGGAGCCTGATGTGGGACTCGATCCCGGGTCTCCAGGATCATGACCTGAGCTGAAGGCAGTCGCCCAACCAACTGAGCCACCCAGGCGCCCCTGACTTAGAACTTCTGATTTAGCTGGCCCCTGCTCAAACATCCCTCTTCTGTTAATAGGAGCACAGTGCATCATAGGACAGCAACACCTTCACCCATCCAGGCTTTTAATTATTGTTTTTGCCTTTTATTACCTGAAGTTCTAGCAAATGTACTCAAATCAACTGTGAAGTCCAATTACCAATGCCATTGAGAATCTGAGAATTAACACAATTGATGAAAATAATGATGGAAAAATACTATAATCAAATCTGATATAGAAAGGATAGTCCGGCAGAATAAGAAGTGTTAACAAATAAAGAAAAATAATTATAAGAATGATAAAATGAATTATTCAAAGGTGAAGTAAGAGAGATGCTTGAGAAATATGGTAATCCCTCTAATATTCTTCAAAATACCCCTCATTCTGTAAAAGCCAAATATGAAGGTAGTCAGATTCTATCACATTCATTTATTTATTTGGAAAACTACTATACCAAAAGTATATACTCTTTGTTCAACAAATTAGACCACAATTGAAATGTAATCTAAATTTTGTTAAATATAAGCTATGTATTTTTTTTCAGTATCTTACATTTCATCTCTCAGGAACGCATCCAGTCAACTTTATCATTATTTATTACTTATTTTTCTTCCTATTTTAAAAGGATTCACGTCAAAAGCATTTTTCATTGTCTATTATTCTCATACAATGAAGATTTCCTACCCTGGTATTCTCCTAGTTTAAACATAAATCTAAAAGTCACACTGAAGTTTAGAGCCCTATTTTCTCAGTAAATGAGTTCCTAATTCTACTTTGGGAAATTGTAGTTAGCTGACTTAGCTGTGTGCCTGAGGTTGCTAAAATATTGAACCTTTCATTTTTAATAGGATGGTATTTGGCTCCAAGTACTATGCTCTTGACACCAAAGCAATGAAAACAAGTCCCTGTTGTAGGCAGAATAATGGCTCCCCACAGATGTCTATGATGCAATCCCTGGAATCAGTGGATACATTATACAGTGTAGGGAACTTTGCAGATGTGATTATGTTAAGGATCTTAGCATGGGAGAGAGTAGCCTAGCTTACCCAGGTGGGCCCAATGTAATCACAAGGGTCCTTAGGGAGGCAGGAGGGTCAAAATATTTAGATGGAAGCCAAGGTCAGAGAGGAGAGGTTGGGCTACAGGGAGCAAGGGGCCTGTGAGGCAAGAAAAACAGGCAACTTTCAGAAGCTTCAAAGGCAAGCAAATAGATTCTCCCCTAGAGCCTCCAGGTGACATGCAGTCCCGTGGACCCATGTTAGACTTCTGACTCCAAAATTGTAGGAGAACAGTTTGTATTGCGTAAAGCCACTAATCTGGTGGTAGTTTGCTGCAGCAGGAGGAAACCAATACAGTCTTGTTTCGATTTTTTTTTTTTCCTGTTTTCTGCTCTGCTGAAAATGCAAGGAAAACTTAGCTTTCCCTTACCTCAGGTCCCTTTTAGGAGAAACCTGGCAAGCAACAGAAAAATGGCTTTCATTTTCGAACTGTTCTTCATGGATCAGTTCAAATGTCTTTCCTCCCCAAGGCCTGGAGTCCATCCCCTGGCCTCTTCTACCAGGATGCTTTTA
Organism: Mirounga leonina; assembly: GCF_011800145.1. Taxonomy (NCBI): domain Eukaryota; kingdom Metazoa; phylum Chordata; class Mammalia; order Carnivora; family Phocidae; genus Mirounga; species Mirounga leonina. The sequence goes on along the minus strand of NW_023270451.1, from coordinate 8,953,440 downwards.
TTTAAAGTGACCATAGGTCAGTTCTGAAGGTGCAATGGGTGAAATTAATAACTATGCTGGGAAAACAGGGATAAACTGGAACTGTCCTGGGACAGGTGGTCACCCTGCTTATATTTCCACCGCAGTGCTCATCGCAGCTTGCTTTTGAATTACAGTTAAATACTTGTCTGTCCCGCTGCTCCCCGCCACCCCCCCCGCCCCATTTCCTTTCTCCTTCTGCCAGAGATAAGGGAGGTTTTCCTCTTTCTCTATTCGGCATGATATATTTGTCATCATCGTTACCATTAGCATCCTCATGACCATCAGCATCATGATCATTATAATAGCTAAAAGTCCCATCGTACTCGCTATGTGTTGTACACATTGTGTGCATCACATGTAGTAACTCAGCCCTTGCAACAACTGTGGAGGATGGCACTGATGTTATCCTCAGTTTATAGACCCACTATTGAGGCAGAGAGAGGCTGAGTAATATGCTCAAGGTCATACAGTGGGAGGTGGCAGAACCAGGATGCAGTGTTAGACAAGCCGGCTTCTCTATCACTCTTGCCTCCCCAAGTAGGACTTTTCACCGACACAGTATATGTAGTCATTTGAAAAGTAAAGGACATAGAATTTAGCACAATTACACCCCTAATTCTAATTGTTAATGGAAAAAAGGTTTAGGAAACAAACAATTGCAATATAATAGTTTGTGTTCTATCAAACCTCTATGACATGGGGCGCCTGGGTGGCTCAGTTGGTTAAGCGTCTGCCTTCGGCTCAGGTCATGATCCTGGAGTCCCAGGATCAAGCCCCACGTCGGGCTCCCTGCTCAGCGGGGAGTCTGCTTTTCCCTCTGCTCCTCACCCTGCTCATGCTCTCTCTCTCTCTCTCACTCTCACTCTCTCTCTCAAATAAAATCTTAAAAAAATTTTTTTTAAATAAACCTCTATGGCAAATTAAAATAGCTATCCATACAAAATGTTGCCCTTGATATTTTAAGATGTCAATTGAAATTATTAGAATTAACTTGGGGAGGGCGCCTGGGTGGCTCAGATGGTTAAGCGTCTGCCTTCGGCTCAGGTCATGATCTCAGGGTCCTGGGATCAAGTCCCGCATTGGGCTCCCTGCTCCTTGGGAGCCTGCTTCTCCCTCTGCCTCTCTCTCTCTCTCTGTCTCTCATGAATAAATAAATAAAATTAAAAAAAAAAAAGAATTAACTTGGGGAAATAGAAGTCACTAGAAAGAACATACACATTTTTATTTTATTTTCCAGTTGATTAAGATATAAGTGACATACAGCACTGTAAAAGCATACATCATGATTCAACTTACCTATATTGTGAAATGATTAACACAGTAATATCCATCATTTCATATTTTTTTAAATTAAAACTTTTTTTTTCTTTGTGGTGAGAAGTCTCAGGATCTACTCTCTTAACAACTATCAAATATAGCATACAGCAGTGTTGACTATAGTCATTATGTTGCACATTAAATCCCCAGTAATTATTTATCTTATAACTGGAAGTTTCTACCTTTTGACCACCTACATCTAATTCCCCTTTCCTTCCCGCTCATCTCTAGTAACAAGGCTGATCTGTTTTTCAAAGAGTTTGGTTGGATGTTTTTCTTTTTTTCTTTTTTAAGATTCTACATCTAAGTGAGATCACATGGTATTTGCCTTTCTCTAACCTTTTTTTCCCCTCTGACTTATTTCACTAATCATAACCTCAAGGTTATATCACAAATGGCAAGACTTCTTTCTTTTTTATGGTTGAATAATACGCCACTGCATTGTGTGTGTGTGTGTGTGTGTGTGTACTCACGCACGTGAGCTTGCCCACGGTGTTGTCTTTATCCATTCATCCATTGGTGGACGCTTAGGTTGATTCCATGTCTTAGGTATTGTAAATAATACTGCTATGAACATGGGGGTCCAGACATTTCTTTCACATAGTGTTTTCATTTCCTTCAGATATATTTCCAGAAGTAGAATTGCCAGATCATATGGTAGTTCAATATTTAATTGTTGAGAAAACTCTATATTGTTTTTCATAGTAAAAATTTACAGTCCCACCAACAGTGCACAAAGGTTACCTTTTTGCCTTTGGTGAAAGGCAAAACCTCTTGCCAGCATTTATGTCTTCTTCTTGAAGATAGCCGTTCTAACTGGTATAAGATCTCATAGTGGTTTTAATTTGTCTTTCCCTCGTGATTAGTAATGTTGAGCCCCTTTTCATGTACCTGTTGATCATTTATGTATCTTCTTTGAAAAAAAAAGTCTATTCAGGTCCTTTGCCCATTAATAGGATTATTTGGGGGGGTTGTTAATGAGTTTTATGAGTTCTTGATATAGTTCGGTTATCATCCCTTTATCAGTTTATGGTTTGCAAATATGTTTTCCTATTATGTAAGTTGTATTTTCATTTTGTTGATGGATATTTTTGCTTTGCAGAAACTTTTTAGTTTGTTGTAGTTCCACTTGTTAATTTTTTTTTATTTTGTTGCTTGTGCATTAGGTGTCATATTAAAAAAAATCATTACTAACATTGATGTCAAGGAGCTTACTGTCAATGTTTTCTTCTGAAAGTTTTATGGTTTCAGATCTTATATTTAAGTCTTCATTCCATCATGAGTTAATTTTTATGAGTAGTATAAGATAGTCTAGTTTCATTCTTTTACATATGAATAATTTATTGACAAGACTATTTTTATGGAGTATTCTTGGCTCTCATGTCAGGTATTAGTTGTCTTTATATGCATGTGTTTATTTCTGGGCTCCCTATTCTGTTCCTCAGATCTATGTCTGTTTTTATGCCAGTACATGTCATTTTGATTACTGTAGCTACATAATATAGCTTGAAATCAGGAAGTGTGATGCCTCCTGTTTTGTTCTTTGTCAGGATTGCTTTGGCTCTTTGGGGTCTTTGGGATTCCAGAAAAATTTTGTTTTTTGTTTTTTTTTTTCTACTTCTGTAAAAAATACCACTGTAATCTTGAGAGGGATTGCATTAAATCTATAGATGGCTTTGGGCAATATGGTCATTTTAATAGAATTAAAACTGTTTGATCTATGAACACAGGATTCTTTTCCATTTATTTGTGTCTTCTTTGATTTCTTTCATCAATGTCTGATAGTTTTCAGTGGAGTGATCTTTTATGTCTGTGGTTAAATTTATTCCTAAGTATTTTATTGCTTCTGATGCTAGTATAAATGGGATTATTTTCTTATTTTTCAAATAATTTGCTAGTATATAAAAATGCTACTATTTGCATGTTAATTTTGTATTCTGCAACTTTATGGAACTTGTCAATTAAATCTAACAGTTTTTTGGTGCAGTCTTTTAGGATTTTCTATATATAAAATCATGTCATCTACAAATAGAGACAGTTTTACTACTTCTTTTCCAATTCTGATGCCTCTTATTTCCTTTTCTTGCCTAGTTGCTCTGGCTAGGATTTCTAGTACTATGTTGGTTGGGAATGGAGAGTGGGTATACTTGTCTTGTTCCTAATCTTAGAGAAAAGCTTTTAGCCTTTCACCATTAAGTATAATGTTAGCTGTGGGCTTGTAACATATAGCTTTTATTATGTTGAGACACATTTATTTTATACCTAATTTGTTAAAAGTTTTTATAATGAATGGATGTTAAATTTTTATCAAATGCCCTTTCTGCATCTGAAATAATCATATGACTCTTTTCTTTTATTCTATTAATGGGATGTATCACATTGATTGATGTGTGTGTGTTGAACAATCCTTGTATCCCAGGGATAAATTCCACTTGATTGTGATGAGTAATTCTTTAAATGTGCTACTGAATTGGGTTTGCTAGTATTTTATTGATAATTTTTGCATCTGTATTCATCAGTGATAGTGGACTGTAGTTTGTTTTTTCTTCCTAGTGATGTCATTTTCTGGCTTTAGTATCAGGATCCTTCACTCTAAGTATGTGTCTTTCAGGCTAAAGTGCTCTCTTGTAGGCAGCATATAATTGGATCTTGCTTTTTATCCATTCAAACATTCTGTGTCTTTTGATTAGAGAATTTAATCCATTTGTGTTTGAAGTAAATAGGTTAAGGAATTCCTAGAATTGCCATTTTGTTAACAGTTTTCTGGCTTTTCTGGATCTGTTGTAGATTTGTTGTTTCTTATTTCTTGTCCTGCTGTCTTTTTTTGTGTTTTCAGGTCTCTTGGGTATCAGTATGCTTTAATTACTTTATCAGGTTCTTTTGTGTAATTGCTACAGGTTTTTGCCTTGTGGTTATCATGAGGCTTATATAAAATATCTTAAAATTATAACACTCTATTTTAAACTGATAATTTGATTTTGATAACATTCCTAAACTTTACACTTTTACTTCTCTTCCCCCTTACAATTAAGTTATTATTGACATTACTATATTCATATTTTTATGTTGTGAATCCAGTAACAGGTTATTGTAGCTATGACTATTTTTATCTTTTTCAATTTTTAAACTGGAGTTGTAAGTGAATTATGCACCACCATTACCATAATGCACAATCTAATTATGACTATATACTTATTAATACCGTGAGTTTATACTACTTTCTTCTATTTTTATGATGTTAGTCAGTATCCTTCTACTTCTACTCAAAGAACTCCCTTTAGCATTTCTTATAAGGCAGATTTAGTGGTGATGAACTCCCTCAGAGTCTATCTCTCCTTCATTTCTGAAGAACATCTTCACCAGCTATAGAATTCTTGGTTGACAGATTTTTGTTTTTTTTTTCCCCTTTAAAATTTTAAATATATCATCTCATTCTCTCCTGACCTAACAGTTTCTGTTGAGAAATACATCAATACTCTTATGGGGGTTCCTTTATAGGTAACTTGTCTCTTTCTTGCTGCTTTCAAAATTCTTTCTTTGTCTTTGTCTTTTGACAATTCAGTTATACTGTGTCTTGGTGTAGCCCTATTAAGGTTCAACCTATTGGGGGTCCTTTGGGCCTCATGAATCTGGATGTCCATTTCTCTTCCCAGGTTCAAGTAGGTTTCAGCCATTATTGCTTTAAATACACTTTTTGTCTCTTTCTCATGCTCTTTCCTTCCAGAATTCCCATAATGCAGATATTGTTTCTTTTGATTGTGTCCTATAAGTCCTGTAGGCTTTCTTTGCTCTGTTTCATTCTGTTTTCTTTTTGACCTTCTAACTGGAAGATTTCAAATGTTCTGTCTTTGAGGTCACCAATTCTTTCTTCCTTCATGGTCAAGTCTCCTTTTGATGTTCTCTATTCAGTTCTTCAGTTAAGTCATGGTACTTTTTAGCTCTAGGATTTCTGTTTGGCTTCTTTTTTCTTCTTTGATGGTTTCTATTTTGTTGAATTTCTCCTTTTGTTCATCCATTGTTTTCCTAATTTCATTTAGTTGTCTGTGTGTTCTTATAGTTCACGAAACTTCTTTAAGATTATTTTGAATTCCTTGTCTGATAGTTCACAGATATCTATTTCTTTAGGGTTAGTTATTAAAGCTTTATTAGTTTCTTTGGTATTTTCATGTTTATGTGATTTTTCATGATCCTTGATTCCTTATGTTGGTATCAGTACATTTGAGTAAGCCATCTCTTCGTCCAGACTTTACAGATTCATTATGGCAGAGACAATTCTTCACCAGTTGGCTCAGTTTATCCGGATGTGTCCACTTATAAAGTCCTTGGGGAGGTGGAGCTTGCTATCAGTGTCTATTTATAAGTGAGGCCACTGCCCACACTCTGAGGTCGGGGAGGCAGGGCTACTACTGGCTGAGAAGAGTTGAATAAAACCTCTGGCTTTGTTCCCTGCCCAAGCAAGGCTGCAGGACAGTCTCCACAATTTCTTGGGCTCTCCAGTCAGGTTTACTAGATGGTCAGGATTGGGAACTATACTGAATAGTAGGTGGGGATACAAATTAGCTTCCCTGCCCTGGTGGGGCAGCAGAACAAGTTCCCAAGGGCCTGCATGGGTCATTGTTTGGGAACCTGAATCATGCAAGACTATGTACTAAATTCCCTGATATTGGGGCCACTGGTTTTGTTCTGCAGATGGGGGAAAGCCCTGGTCTGTGCTTTCTGTTCAAGTACCAGTTAAGCATGGATGTTGGGTGGACTGTGCAGCTTCTGTGTGCAATACTAACATTCAGTGGTTGAGTGGGCTGAAGGCTGTATTGGCTATGAGTGAGGCTACAGATTACTTTTCCTGCCTGGGCAGAGTGGGAAAACTGGTTCCAAGGTCAGAAAGGCTCTTTGTGGTCTACTCAAGTTGACCCATGCCCCAAGTTCTCTGGCTGACCAGGGCCACTGGATTTGCTCTGTGGACAATCAGGTCTACCTGCTGGACTCTGCTCAAGTATTGTTAGGCTATATAACATTTGAGATGTTTTCGGCCAGGCTTTCTGCTAAAACAGTTCCAGGAGCTACACTCAGCTGTGGGCTGGGCTATGACTCAGCTCTAGGGCCAGCAAGGTCTTTATCTGAAGACCCAAATCAGGCAGACCTTTCAGGTTCCCTGGTCAGATTACACCACTGCCTTGGCTCAGCAGATTAGCAAAGCTGCTGGTTGGGACTACAACTCAGGCCCCACATGTATGAACTTAGTCTCTCAAGATCCAAACATTGGTTATTGCAAGTCTCTCCCTCCATTCTCCATCCCAATCAGATTCCCAGTGGCCAAGCCCCAAAGATTCTGCCACAGTCTCTGTGGGACAGGACTGGAGTGGGAGCTCCCAGGAAGTTACCCCCCAAGGCTGGGGGAGCTGGATGTCTACCCTGGACTCTCTTTCCCGACTGGAAGGACCATAGGCACAGGGTAGACCTCTCTGCATAGTTTTTAGCCAGTGTGGGAGAGGGGCGATGTGATCAGTGTGTAGTCATTCCTCTTATCCTTCTACTGTGTTGTCTGTTGGTCTCTGTTATAGAGCAGGGTGCTTCAGTCTCAGCCCTGTGTTCTAGGATTCTCTCAAAGTTGTCTTATATGTAAATAGATTTTAGGTCTTCTTGTGAGGAGGAACAAGTCAGGAATGACCTATGTCATCATCTTAGTGACATCTCTCCTGAATTTTTAAGTTGCTTAACCATAGTATCTGTGAGTGGAACTGGCAGCTATATTTTCCTTAACTGGTAAATGCTTTCCAATTGCCCTTGACAATAACGAAACAAAAGGCATTTTTTGCCCAAGGTTCAAGAAAAATAACATTTCTTTAGAAAATAAGGAACATTTATATGGCTTATTAGATAAAATCTTTTGTCAAATTTGAGAAAATCATGTTGAGATACAACCCTGGGCTGGGATTGCCAGCCAGATGAGTGAAGTCTGCTGCCACTTAGTAAACAGAATAACTGTGATTTTGATTATCCACACACTTAAGAAAAAAAACAAAAACGAACAAACAGTTACAGCAACAAAAAATAGGCCTAAAAGATGAAGTCAGACTCTGAGATATTAGGCCTTAGGATTGATACAGCTGTTTCTCTATGGAAAAGTACTGCTTCCAATCTGAACCATGGTGTATTTAGGTAAAGTAAGTTCACTTTACTGATTCAGTGATATAAAGGATAGAAACACATGGAATTACCAGAATGCAGATAAAACATGTATTCATGTTTGCATGATGATTTGATTAAAAAAAATTTATTCTTTCAAACATTATATTGTTTGATACAAAAATAGGGATATAAATTTACTTGAATCTTAATGCCTTTATCAGATATTTGATTTAATCAAATTACAATTAAGTTGATATAAAAATAGGGTTGTTTTTTTCTCCATAATTGTTAGAGCAACTATGCTTTAATCATTTGGGCTCTTCCAAACCGAAAAAAATATACCTAAACATAGTTCTGAAATGCCTAGTGTCTTGATGATTTCAATAATTACAAATGAACTTATTCACCTATTCTGATATAGCTAACTTTCATTTGGTGCATATTGTGCCACATAGAAAATTGTGATATTTCTCATGGAGTAACTTGTACATGTATATTCTAAAGAGGAGTATAGCTAAAATATGCACATATGTATAATAACCTTTCTCAGATTGATACTATTGAACTAAAAAGCTCAAATCCTGAGGGAAGTTTTGACAAACTAGAAAGCTTCAATTGTATAGATAAACAGATGTGATTTTATTGAAACTTTGAGAACAGATGTGATTTTATTACTGTCTTTTGTCTTTATCAAAAAACAAAATATGCATTGAAGGCATTGGAATATTTGATATGCTATCATGATTTAAGTCCTGCAGAACATGAAATTCCTGTCCTCCTCCACAGCTCTAGGGAGCTACTCTTTCCGAAAAAAGTTCAGAAGCTTTTTTAATGCATGACTGTCCTCGGCCCAGTCCTGTGGGAGGTGTGGAGGAAGAAAGGAATTTGGCTAAGGGAATTGAAACATATTAAAAAAACAAAACACAACAACAACATTAAAAAAAAAAACAAACCTAATCTTGTGATTTGGCTAAAGAACACTGAAGAGATGGGTTTGTAAACCAGGGCTTAGTAATTTTCCGGTACCCTGATGGGTCTACTCCTACTCCATGTATTGGAACTAAAAATAACAACACAGCTAATTTAAAAATTCAGTTTTAGAGTATGGATTTTAAAGTGTGTATTGCTCTCTTTTATTACAGCTGACATATTTGAAGTGAGAATGAGCTAGTCCCCCCTCCCGCCCACAGTAAAAGGCCATATTACATCAAACCATAGCATTTCAGAACTGGAAGAGTCTTCACATCTAAGCTTTTTATCTACGGTATATGCTCCTCTAAAAACTTGGCAACTTTTCCATGGAATGCAAATCGAGTTGTGGAAGAAAAAAAGTGTTTTACTTTTCAAGTAGAAATATAATTCTAGATGCTTGACTATTTTATATATTCCAGTAGCCACATTAACAATGTAAGAAGAGGTCGAATTTTAAAGACACATTTAATTTAACCCATTATATCCAAAATATTAGTTTATCATGTGCATTCTTTTTTGTATGAGTCTTTGAACACCTGTGTGTGTGTTACTCTTGCTGCCCATCTCAATTTGGAAGAGCTACATTTCAAGTGCTCCGTAGTCACACATGGGTCATAGCTGCTGGGTTGGCACAGCTCCAATGTTTGTAAAACAGTGTGTTAACACACTAGGCTTCTTTCCTGCAGGACTTCTCATAGCCATTGGCATGCTAGTGTGCACCATGCACAGTTATCAACATCTACTTAGGCAACAGCATTTGGGATATGCTGCTCTGTACCTTGTGGCAATCAGGAAAAATGTCTTTATGCCCCCGGATTTTGAAAACATGGTAACAAATGGCCTGTAGCCCTGAATTTTATCTTGCCTCTGCCACCTTACTAGTAGTCCACATTCTACCAGATACCTAACCTTTCTTCATTGGTCTCCTTATCTGAAAAATGGAGCTTTGATCAGTGACTTTACAGGACTATTCTAGGACTAAATGAAAGCATTAGTAACGCACCATAAGTGCCTGGTACTAAGGCGCTGAGTAGATTACCTTATGTCTGCATTTGTATATATATTTATGATGTTAAAGGAGACAGATTATCTATAATATATTTAAAACTACAGGTTTATGGTTTTTGTTTGTTTTTAAAGATTTTATTTATTTTGACAGACAGCGAGAGAGGGAACACAAGCAGGGGGAGTGGGAGAGGGAGAAGCAGGCTTCCCGCGGAGCAGGGAGCCCGATGCGGGGCTCGATCCCAGGACCCCGGGATCATGACCTGAGCTGAAGGCCGCCACCCAGGTGCCCCCAGGTTTATGGTCTTGAATGAATCTTATGACACTAGTAAAATTTTTCAAGGGACTCAGTTTGGAACTATGTTTTCTAAATCTGCACCTTAGGTGCAGGAGATTAAAGGTGGTGGTCTTAGAAGAAAGGGTACTTTATATTGGTTCCAAGTTTTCCCATCTACCTTTAGTCATTAATTATAAGATTTTAGATGAGCTTCCTTTTGAAGAACAGATCCACAGTTAAACTTAATTGGTACTCTACTATAACAGAGAATTTAAGAGTGGAATAAAATGTATGCCCATGCCTGCACAAATATTCTATTCATGAGAGGTTAACTGTCTTGTGAATTAATTGCTTGAGAAATGGTCACTTATATTGACAGGTACTTATCTTTGTTATAAAAAAAAAAACAACCACCAAAACCAAACAAAAAACCCTATTTTATTCTCCAGTGGAGTGCTACAAAGTGAGTCCAACACAAATTAGATGAGTGAATTTGCTGCCAGGATGGTTCACATTCCACAGGCTACAGAATACCATTCACATTTTCTTTATCCATTCATCCATGGTGGAAGCTTGGAATGCTTCCATCAACACTTGTTATTTCTTGTCTTTTTGATAATAGCCATTGTGGTTTTGATTTGCATTTCCCTGATGATTAATGAATGATGTTGAGCACCTTTTCACAGACCCATTGGCCATCTGTACGTCATCTTTGGAAAAATGTCTATTCAGATCCTCTGCTCATTGTTGAATTGGATTGTGTGGCATTTTTTGCTACTGAGTTGTAGGAGTTCTTTATATATTTGCAAATATTTTCTTCCATTATGTAGATTATCTTTTCATCTCATTGATGGTTTCCTTTGCTGGGCAGAGCTCTTTAGTTTGAGGTAGCCCCATCTGTCCACTTCTACTTTTGTTGCCTTTGCTTTTGTTGTCAAATTGAAGAAGTCATTTAAGGCCAAAGTCAAGTTACTTACTGCCTATGTTTTCTTCTAAGAGTTGTATGGTTTCAGTCTTACGTTCAAGTCTTTAATTCATTTTCAGTTACTTGTTGTGTATAGTGTAAGATGGTAGTTCAGTTTTATCCTTTTGTCCAGTTTTCCCAACGTTATCTATTAAAGAGACTGTCTTTTATCCATTGTCTATTCTTGTCTCCTTTATTGTATGTTAATTGACATATATATGGGTTTATTTCTGGGCTCCCTATTCTGTTCCTCAGATCTATTTGTCTATTTTCGTGTCAATACTGCACTGCTTTGATTACTGTAGCTTTGTAATATAGTTGGGAATCAGGGAGCATGATGCCTCCAGCTTTGTTCTTCTTTCTTAAGATTGCTTTGACTACTCGGAGTCTTTTCTGGTTTCATGCAAATTTTAGGATTGTTCTATTTCTGTGAAAAATACTGGTATTTTGATAGGGATTACATTGAATCTGTACATTACTTTGGATAGTCTTTCTATTTGCTTCTTCAATGTCTCTCATCAGTGTCATGGTGTTCAGTGTGCCTCTTCGGTTAAATGTATTCCTAGGTATTTTATCCTCTTTGATGCAATTTTAAATGAGATTGTTTTCTTAGTTTCTTTCTCATAGCTTGTTGTTAGTGTATAGAAATGTATAGAAATGCAACAGATTTTTGTGTATTGATTTTGTATCCTGCAACTTTACTAAATTTATTAGTTCGACCAGGCAGCAGCTTTTAAAGTATGAAAATATATACAGTTCTGTAGGGCTTCAAGTCTGAAGTCTCATTGGCCACCACAGCCAGGTGTCCTAGAGGTGTCCTCTGGGTGGCAGTGGCATAGTTAGGGTGCCAAATGAGTGTCTAAGCTCCTTTCCAGGAGATACTGATGACCTGGAGTGAGACAGACGGAGAATGCAAAGATGGTCGGCCCGCCGACCTCTCTCCCTAGAGAGCAGTTCAGGAGACACCTAGATGTGTGCCACATTAGGAGCCTGTCTCGTAGGTTGGAGCTCCAGGAAAAGTAAATAGGCCACTTCCAGAAAGACTGTGTTTCAGTCTGTCGTTGGTGCCGTGCCCTGAGGGTGGTAACTAGTCAAGAACTGTTTCTCCATGTGTTATACCGTCCCACGAAACCCATGAAAGCAAGCTCTGCTGGGCTACCAGAGACCAGTAATCAAGGGGCATCCCCGGGTGACAGTCGCAGAAACTAGGACACCAGACACATGTACAAGCTCCCCTCTGGAAGACTCTGTCACTCAGGAGCACAGCAGAGGGAGAGCACAAAGCCCGTGCCAGCCCTCTGAGATCTCTGGAGAGGCTTATAGTCGCCCTGAGATGTGTGTTCCATTAGCCTCTCAGGCTGCAGGTATGAAGAACCAGTAGGCTTCTTCCACAGAAATCCTGGACGCTTCGGTCTGCGGCCTCATGCTGTGCCCTAGGGGCAGTAGCCAGTTGAGAACTCTGTTTCTGCTTCTCTCATGCGTGAACCATGAGCATAAGCCCCACTGGCCACCAGAGCGAGGTGTTCTGGAGGTGTTCTCTGGGCAGCAGCCGTAGAAGTCAGGGCACCAGAGGAGGGCACAAACTCCTTTGCAGGAGGTAACAGCAAGCTGGAGTGAGGCAGAAGGAGAGCGCCAAGATGGCACCTGCCGGCCTCCATCTCCAGAGGATTTCAGTAGACCTCTAGATGTGTGTGGAATTAGATGCCTGCCCTTAGGCTGATGCTTTAAGATAAGCAAATAAGCCTCTTTCATAAAAGTCTGGGCACTTTTCGGGGCGCCTGGGTGGCTCAGTTGGTTAAGCGACTGCCTTCGGCTCAGGTCATGATCCTGGAGTCCCGGGATCGAGTCCCGCATCGGGCTCCCTGCTCGGCAGGGAGTCTGCTTCTCCCTCTCACCCCCCTCCCTCTCATGCTCTCTCTCTCTCTCTCAAATAAATAAATAAAATCTTAAGGCTCAGTCGGTTAAGTGGCTGCCTTCGGCTCAGGTCATGATCCTGGAGTCCCGGGATCGAGTCCCGCATCGGGCTCCCTGCTCGGCGGGGAGTCTGCTTCTCCCTCTGACCCTCCTCCCTCTCATGCTCTCTGTCTCTCATTCTCTCTCTCTCAAATAAATAAATAAGAAAATCTTAAAAAAAAAAAAAAAAAAGAAAGAAAAATTGAAAAAAAAAAAAAAAGTCTGGGCACTTTTCAGTCAGTGGCCTCTGCACCGGGCACTGGGGTGGATGAGTCTGTGCACTTGAGCCTTTTAGAAGTATTTTCTCAGTTCACTCTAGTCTTGTGGGTTTCGTGGATGCAAGCCCCTGTGGCTTTCAGAGCTGGACGTTTTGGGGGTTCATCTCTCAGGTGCAGGTGTTACAAGTTGTGGTGCTCAATGCCAGGTTCAAACCCTTAGCTGTTCACAAAGAAGCATGGGGTTTTGAGATTTTTCCCAGTCGTGGGTAGCCATGTTAGGAATGGGTTTTACGGTGAGATTGTGACTTCGTTTCTCCTACCCACTTCAGTATGGGGTTTTTTTTCCCCTCATTCACTCAATGTTTAGGAGTTGCTCAGCTAGTTTTTGGGATTTTAGTTGTTTTGTTCTGTTTTTGTGGGTTTTTTTTTTCCAGAGGAAATTGTTCCATATGTATATAAATTCAGTGTGTCTGTGAAAGGAGATGAGCTCAAGGTCTTCCTACATCTTGAATCAGAAACCAGTACTATTTAATGTAATAAAAATTAAGGACAGAGTTGTCCGGAAATAGCTTTGACTTCACTCCTTTTTGATTTCAGAAGTAAGGAAAGGACTGAAGCTGTACTGTGAAGTTGCACAGAAAATAATTAAAATTCAAGAGTGCCTAACATAAAATTCTAGGTAATATGTAATCTTCCAAATGGCTTACTTTTAATAGTAGCTTTATACTGAAATTGTACAAACATCTCTCAATTTAGTAAAAATGAACTCCAAAATTACAGATCTAATTAAAAAAAGAAAATCCTGGTAAGATAGGAAATACATATATAGCATATGCAGGAATAAAATTAATTTTAAGCATCCCTTCATAGCCACTGCAACTGGAAGAGTAATTTCTTTGGCCTTGAATCTTAGGTTATCAACAGTCCTGCTCTCTATCTTCCTCTGCTTCCTTTTAGATGAGGCACTATGCAATTCAGGAGGAAACAGCACCTTCTCTTATTAAAAGTGGCACTTACCACCTGCTAAAATAGTCGTTCAGTCGGCCTTGATCTTCTATACATGCTTTGCTCAACACTACCGTCTCAATTTTCGTCAGTAAATCAATGCATTCTTAATTCGAACAACTGTGTCTTGGTAATGGCAGTTTGCTGGTACAGAGCTTAGGAAGATAGCCCGTAAGTCAGAAACATCTGTCCTTCTGTACAGTGCTCGAGAAGATTTATCCCATGGCACACGTGTCATGGCCTCTTCAGCCCCAGTCTGCATGCTGCCAGCAATCTCCTGCCTGTGCTTGACGAAATGTGTTTCACAACTTTTAAGGTAACTAAAAAAATCCAAGTAAATAATAGAAATCACAGCAGACACCAAAGCAAGTCCTATTGATTAAGGGAAAAATGCCTGGGAAACAGGCCAGTGGAGTTGTGAAATATAAAACTCGTGATATAGAAGGGCATTTTAACTATTAAGACAGGGTTTTGAAAAGCAACTAACAAGAAAAAAAACTTCCCAAATCAACTGTAACCTAAATCGCTCACTTTTTTGTTTATATGAAAACAAGAGACGAATCCTGAAGTTGAATTAAATGCATTTTTGGTCCTCCTTCACGTGTTCCATTCTTCCAGTATCAATGTGAGACACTCAGAAGTTTTAACTATAAAGATGAATCCCGGTGGTTATTTTGTTTCTGAGGCGTTTCATCCAAGGCTCATAGCAACAACCACTGGTCAAGCACTGATGATGATTTTAAAGGCACTGCCAAATTAAATAGTCTTTATAATCAAATAACAGGGACATTTATTGTTTGCCACACGCCAGGCTCACTTCTCAGTGCTTAATAGGCATTGTGAACTTACTAAATACTGACAGCCATTATGATTAGTGGTCTGATTAGTTAATCCCTATTTTTTTCAGGTGATAAGGAAACAGATAAAAATTAAATAAATTGCCCAAGGTTACCCAAGTAATAAGAAATAGAGCCAGGATTTGAACCCAGACTGGATCCCAGACTAGGCCCCACCACCACTCTCTACTTGCTCGACAGGACACTGAGCAATGACAATAGTAACATCTGTAACATTGATGATGTTATTAATTAAATTCATTTACACAAGGCACCATGGTTGGTTTGGCAGACAATACATGATGTGAAACATCTAAAACTGTTCATACTCTTAAATAGCTTCAAATCTAATGGATGTTAAAACATAAATAGCTTGGGTATAAGACATAATAGGTATCATATTTGTTTTTATTGAGATATATTTGACATATAACATATTAGTTTCAGGTGTACAACATGATAACTTGATATTTGTATATATTGTGAAATGATCAAGTTTAGTTGACATCTGTCGCCTCACAGTTACAAAATTTTTTCTTGTAAAGATTTACTCTCTCAGACTTTCAAATATGCAATACCGTATTAACTATCATTGTCATGCTGTACATTTTATCTCCATGACGTATTTTGTAACTGGAAGTTTGTACCCGTTAACTTCTTTTGCTCATTTTGCCCACCACCCTGTTCTGGCAATCACCAATCTGTTCTCTGTATCAATGAGCTTCTTTCTTTTTTAACTTTTTTTTTTTAAGATTTATTTGAGAGGGGGAGAGAGAGAGAGAAAGGGGGAGAGAGCATGAGCAGGGGGGCGGGCATAGGGAGAGAATCTCAAGCAAACTCCCTGCTGAGGGTGGAGCCTGCTTCAGGGCTGGATCCTATAACCCATGAGATCATGACCTGAGCTGAAACCAGGAGGTGGGTGCTTACCGACTGAGCCAGCCAGGGGGCCCCAGCTTCTTTCTTTCTTTCTTTCTTCTTCTTTTTTTTTTAATCCACATATAAGTGAGATCATATAGTATTCGGTCCTTCACTCTGACTTATTTTGCTTAGCATAGTGCCCTCAAGGTCCATCCATGTTGTTGCAAATGGCAAGATTTCATTCTTTTTATGGCTGAAAAATATTCCATTGTGTGTATGGAATTGATCCATTCATCTGTTGCTAGACACTTAGATTGTTTCCATATCTTGGCTACTATAAATAATGCTGCAATGAACACACACACACACACATAATCTTTTTAATTACTGTCTTTGTTTTCTTCAGAAGTGAAATTGCTGGATGATATTATAGCCCTATTTTTTAATTTTTTTGAGGAACTTCCATACTATTTTCAATAGTGGCTGCATCAATTTACATTCTCACCGCGAATGCACAAGCATTCTCTTTTCTCCACATTCTCACCAACTCTTATTTCTTGTCTTTTTAGTAATGGCCATTCTAACAGGTATGAGGCAATAGCTCATTGTGATTTTATTTGCATTTTTTTCTGATCATTGGTGATGCTGAGCACATTCGTGGACTTGTTGGCCATCTGTACGTCTTCTTTAGGAATATACCTATTTATATCCTCTACCCTTCTAAAAATTGGATTGTGTGATTTTCACTATTGAGTTATAGAAGTTCTTTATATCTTTTCAGTATTAAACCCTTATCAGATAGGATTTGTGAATCTATTCTCCCACTCCATAGGTTGTCTTTTCATTTTGTTGATGATTTTCTTTGCGGTGCAGTATCTTTTCAGTTTGCACTCCTACTTGTGTATTTTTGCTTTTGTTGCCTTTAATTTGGGTATCAGATCCAAAAATTGATTGCCAAGACTGATGTTAAGGAGGTAATTATGTTTCTTTAGGAGTTTTAGGGTTTCATGTCTTAGATCCAAGTCTTCAATCCATTCAATTTTTGTGTATGTTTTAAGATAGTGGCCATTTCATTCTTTTGCATATGGCTGTCCAGTTTTCCCAACACCCTTTATTGAGGAATGTCCTTTCCTCATTGTATATTATTGGCCCTTTTGTTGTAAACAAATTGACCATAAATGCTTTAGGTTTCTGAGCTCTCTAGTCTGTTCCTCAAATCTGTGTATTTTTATGTCAATACCATACTATTTAGATTACTCTAACTTTGTAATATAGTTTGGGATCAGGCAGCATGATGCCTCCAGGTTTGCTGTATCTTATGTATTTTTAATCTAAAAAAAAGTGTTGTGGCTCAGATAAACTCAGAAGGTTAAGAGTGGGGATAAGCTACTTACACATTTTTCTGGAAATTAGGTAGCATTCTTAAGCGTTCTGTAACAGGGGGCGCCTGGGTGGCTCAGTTGGTTAAGCATCTGCCTTCAGCTCAGGTCATGATCCCGGGATCCTGGGATCGAGCTCAGCATCGGGCTCCCTGCTCCACGGGAAGCCTGCTTCTCCCTCTCCCACTCCCTCTGCTCGTGTTCCCTCTTTCACTGTGTCTCTGTCAAATACATAAAAATTTTTTTTTTTTTAAGATTTTATTTATTTGACAGAGAGAGACAGCGAGAGCAGGAACACAAGCAGGGGGAGTGGGAAAGGGAGAAGCAGGCCTCCCGCCGAGCAGGGAGCCCGATGTGGGACTCGATCCCGGGACCCCAGGATCATGACCTGAGCCGAAGGCAGACGCTTAACGACTGAGCCAGCCAGGCGCCCTCAAATAAATAAAATCTTAAAAAAAAGAATTCTCTAACAGACATGAAGTCAGAAGTCACAGATTGAAAACCTTGTTGATTTCATCTTGCTCAAGTTAATTAACTTCTCTGAGCCTTTTCTGGTCTTACTGTTACTTTGGTATTCAAGTAAGAACATACGCATTTTATTCAGGACTTTTTCAGTAAGTAATTGAATTTGAATGAATTAGATTAAGCATATAAGGAGCCTTTTAGAAGGGTACTGAAATGAAGGGAATTTTAGAAACCAGAACAGCTTTTAGAAACTTAGGGATGAGAACTGGGACTACAACTGGTTCACTTTGGGTCACATGCCTAGTGACAGGAGACTAGGACTGGTTAGGCTCGAGTCTATGCCAGGGAGGACTAGGAGTGGCAGCTCTCCTAGAACCATGGAGTTCTCAAGAGGGCAGACTAAAGAAGATGCCAGTTGAGTCTAAAAAAGATATCACAAACAAAAGTCCTAATAAATAAAAACATTAGCAGATAGGAGTGAACACTTCCCATGTCCTGGACGTTGTTCTAAACATATCTCACATAGTATGTAGAGAGATGCTTGAAGGAAAACCCAGGCTATGCACAAACATACTATTAAGATGTAGTGTGGGAGAGGAGTGGACATGAAAGGAACTGGGCTCAGATGATGGAAGAGCCCTGTATAGGAGGCTAAGTTAAATTTGATTTTATTGACAGGTGAGAGCCAATGCAGGTCAATGCACAGGTAACACAACCGCAATTCTGTTAGGATCACTGGCCTGGATTAGAGAAGGGAGAAATGGGAGGTGGAGAATTTAATTAATAAACTATTTCCTGTGCAAGTTAAGCAAAAACCTGCTTTCAGTAGGTGGTCGTAGGAATGGAAAGAAAAATAAAAAACCAATGAGGCACTGGAAAAGTAGATTGTGAGCAAGATGGAGATGAGGGCTAAAAAGAGTTCTAAGTGGCTAAAAAGTTCCCCACTAAAGGGCTGAATCAATGATGGTACTGAGTGGCCACACCAGGAGGTGAGAACTAGTTTAGTGGTAGAATGATGAGGAATACAGCTTGGCGCATGTGGACCCAGAGCCGGCGGCACCTTCTCAGAAGCGGGTTATCAAGCAGGCAGTCCTAAATGTGACACCATAACTCATGAGGAAAACTTGGGGCCGGAATATTTACTTAAGCTTCCGCAGTAGATGAAATTGCAAAAAGATAGCAAAGATACAGGAGAAATGGACATTCTAGACAGATACTTAAATCTTCAGGCAAAATGTGTTTAGTCAACAGGTTTGTAAAATTTTAAAAATTTGAATTTATTAGGATTTATTAGTAACACAATTACACAGAATAAAGTTCAGGAATTCACCAATGATGGTCACCAAGATGTGCTTCTTTGTGGCTTTTTAAACAGTATTTCTCATGATTCAAATTTATTCATAGTATAGGTGAATTTCATACATAGCTTCACAATATGGATGTTACAGGTCTTCCATCGGTAAAATTAATGAAAACATATCTTTCATGAAAGGCACATAAAGAATCTAAACTAACAAATTTAAGAAAGTGACAATTTTGAATTTCTTTACAAAGAAGAAAAACAAATCCCCAAAATAGAACAGGTGAAAATGTAGTCTGTGGTTACCCCCCCCACACACACACACACTTCAAGAACTACACTTCAACAAAATGACAGCACATAACTCAACTTAGAAACTACTTATCCACGAAGCTTACTGAAGGACTTCTTCAAGATGAGGAAACAAAACAGAAGGAGGGTAGGGAATGCTGTTCATGTTGTTGAAATGAGGTCACAGAGACACATTGTGAGAATCAAAAGAAAAGACTATCAAAATTCAATATCGAGCTGACATGTAAGACTTATTCAAGACACATACAATCACTGACTTTATAAATACTACTAATTTTCTAAGTGTAATTGCCTGTTTCATTCTCAGAAATAATAGCACAATTTAAAAAGATATTAACTCAAGCAAGTGGAGGAAATTTGAATAGTCTAAAGGAAGAAAGTAATTTTAATATACTGTGATAATTAAATTTGAAACTAGTTACATATATGAACTTAAAGCTTGCATTATATCAGCAGCAGAAAAATGAAAGGTCTTTCTTGTTATCTTCCAAATAAGGAACTATCATGTATACTAGGTACAAGGGATTTCCCAAAGGAAATACACAAATGAATGTCTCAAAATTCATTATGCAGACATATTTTTTACCCACAAAATGCTCTCGATAATCCACCTAAACTTAGTTATAAATAAAAATGTAGTTATTTAAAATATATAAAAATTAATCTGGCATCACCTTTAAGGAAATGCATGAATACCATCCAAATATTAAAATTCAAAGTGAAAACAAACCAACTGAATAAAAATTGTTTATAGTAAGTCTAAGAGAGTATATCCTCAGAAATCTGAAATTTTAGTTTTTCAAACCAAATCCAATGTAGAATCAGATCAGCATGCACTCTTAAAAGAAAAATTAAAATGCATACAATGTTTACATAACTGAACCAAAGGCAGGTATATTCATCCTCTTAAGAACACTTCAATAAAACACACCGAATTTAAAGAACAAATCGTGTTATTAAAATAGTCTGTGCAATGTTTATACAAATAACTTTAATAGGATTATAAGTATACATATAATCAAGATAAGGACTGCAATGTTTCCTATTTTTAATTACTATACTTAAAAATTTACAGGACATGAACATAAATAAAGCTGTTTAAAACTGGCAAACACAGTAATAGTCTGTCATTCAGTACAAAGTACTTAATATTTCTGAAATGACCAAAGCCATCACGCTAGAATCTTAAGTTGCCACTCTTAAAGCCTAAAAGTAGTGTGGAAAACTAAAGTTATAAATACATGTATACATACATTTGCATATTTACACTTACGCAGAAATCATCAATACACTAGAGCCGAGCGTTAACACTGCCCTTAGTTTCACACTGCAAGACCACCTCTCACATTTAAGAAAGATCCTTCTGTTCCTTTCAGTTTAAAAAAAAAGACACAACAGAACAACTCTGGTCAGGTCCCAGATGCACTGCCGTATACTACATTCTTGTGTTGCTGCAAGACTCTAGTTTAGAGAGATCCACATATAAGCACTCATTTGGTTTGAAAATGCATTTTTCCCCATTAACTGCAAGACTCAGAAGAGACCACAATCTTTTAGATTATTTTTTATGATGACATCTGTTACAGCATCAAAAACAAACTGCACATTCTTAGTATCCGTGGCACATGTGAAGTGGGTGTATATTTCCTTTGTGTCCTTTCTTTTATTGAGGTCTTCAAACTGACACTGAATGTATGCGGCTGCCTCTTCATACGTGTTTGAGCCTGAGATGGGCAAAGGCAAGAAAAACAGAAGGCGAAAGGTTAAAATGAGTACATGGCTAAGCAAAATGGACCTGCAAATGCTGAAGTCCGTTTCATACACACAAAATATGTGGATTCTGTCACTGTGTTTTTCCTTCTGGGATGAGAGAAATGATTTCTTCTAAATGAAAAGTACCCAATGTTAATTACCTTTTCACGACTGTCAGTCACCCTTAAAAAAAAAAAAAAACCCACAATCAAAAGTATGGTATTCCATGCTCCCCAGGGTCTTTGTCCCTGCCAGATTCAAATACCAGATCTCCCTTTTTTCTTCTCCCTTATATGCTCCATCCCAACACCGAGCCAACTCCCTTCCCTGATGGTGGCATGCCATTTCCCTTCTAGTCTAGTGGTTGATCAAGAAATATTGGCTGAATGCTGATCAGTACTTTTTATTCCCTTTTCTCTATACACACTAATCAGCTTTTCCCATTTTTCTTTATTCAAAAACTGGACATGGGTCTCCAGTGTGGCTTACGGCCATGAGGTTAAAGACTTCTGAGTACAAACACTCCAGAAGTGGTCCGTATCTAAAGACAATCACATGCATATTCTGTGATGCAGCAATATTGTCTCGGTGTGCCCTGGACAGAACCACATACATATGCTCACCAGAAGACCTATAAAGACTAGTCATAGCAGAACCAATGTCTACTTTAGGAAACAACCCCAAAGTTCACGGATTATAGACTGGCAAATCTTGTGTATCTGTACAATGAGCTGCCATACAGTAACGAGAAATGAGAATCAAAGTACTATTGCTGTGCACAACAACATGAATGACTTCCAGAACCATACTGTGGAACAAATGAAGCCAGACACAAAAGAGTATAAAACTGTACGATTCAAATGTTTGTTTGGAAAAAGATGGAAAACAATCAAAATTAATCAATGAGGATGGAAGTCATAATCACTGTGTGTGTGTGGGGGGGAGGGTTGTGATCACTTAAGACTGAGAGGCATGATGGGGTTTCTGGGAACCTGGTAATATTCAGATTCTTGATCTGAATGGTGAATAGATCTGTATTTTCACTTTTTAAAATTCAGTGAGCTTCACATTTATGCTAAGTGTGCATGTATGTATCTATTTTATGTGTACATATACCTCAAAGATGTTCCATTTGGGAAAAAAAAAGGTGAACTCTTTTGCAGTAATAACACAGAATTATTTGCTTGGCTTTCAAGGTCCTGCTACCCAGCCCACTTGGTAAAGCTATTCTGACATCCTCTCCTCCACAGCTGTGGTTCACTCCATGTCAGGCCGGACCCTGTACACCAGCTCCCACCTGTGATACTCCAGCATGCTTCCCCTCCACTGGACTTCACCAGTTTCCATATCTTGGCTTTTGTAAATGCTGCTGCAACTGATAGGGGGGTGTGCTATCTTTTTAAGTGTTTTCATCCTTTTTGGAAAGATTCCCAGAAGTGGAATTGCTGGATCATATTTCAATTTTTACTTTTTGTGGGGCTCTATACCACAGTGGCTGCACCAATTTATATTCTCATCAACAGTGCAAGAGGGTTCCCTTTGCTCTACATCCTCGCCAGGACCTGTTACCTTTTTGATAATACCTATTCTAACAGGTGAGGTCTCTACATCCTCGCCAGCACCTGTTACCTTTTTGATAATACCTATTCTAACAGGTGAGGTGATAACTCACTGTGGTTTTGATCTGCATTTCCCTGATGACTAGTGATGGTGAGCACCTCTTCATGGACCTGCTGGCCATCTGTAGGTCTTCTTTGGAAAAATGTCTATTCAGATCCTCTACCCATTTTTTAGTGGATTGTGTTTATTGCTATTGAGTTAGAGTTCTTTATAGGTTTTCAATATTAATCCCTTATCAGATACATAATTTGCAAATATCTTCTCCCATTTTGCTGATGGTTTCCTTTGCTGCGTAAAAGCTTTACAGTTTGATGTGGTCCTACCTGGGTATCTTTTGCTTTTGTTGTCTTTAATTTTGATGTCAGATCCAAAAAATCATCACTAAGACCAATGTCAAGGAGCTACCGCTTGTTTTCTTTCAGGAGTTTTATGGTTTGGAGTCTTCATTTTAAGTTTTTGATCCATTTTAAGCTCATTTTTGTGTATGGTATAACACGGTGTTCCAGTTTTCCCAGCACAATGTATTGAAGAGAATTTTCCTCATTGTATGTTCTTGGCTGTAAATTTTTTGATCATATATGTGTGGGTTTTCTTTTGGGCTCTCTATTCTGTTCCTCATATATGTCTATTTTTATGCCAATGCCATACTGTTTTGATTACTATAGCTTTATAATATAGTTGAAAATCAAGGAACATGCAGACTCTAGCTCTGTTCTTTCTCAGGACTGCTTTGGCTATTTGGGTTCTTTTGTGGTTCCACACAAATTTCAGGATTGCTTATACTATTTCTGTGGGGGGAAAAAATGCCACTGGAATTTTGATAGGGATTGCACTGTATCTGCAGATTGCTCTGGGGAGTATGGGCATTTTAACAATATTTTTCCAATCCATGAACATGGAACATCTTTCCATTTATTTAGGTCTTCTGCTTTTTCCACCAAGGTCTTGTGGTTTTCAGTGTAGAGATTTTTCTCCCCTCAAATTTATTCTTAGGTATTTTTTTCTTTTTAATGCAATTGTAAATAGTACTGTTTTCTTAATTTCTTTCTGATACTTCATTACTAGTGTATGGAAATGCAAAATGTTTCTGTATATACTGTGTATCCTGCAACTTGACTGAATTCATTGATTAGTTTAATAGTTTGGTAGGGTCTTTAGACTTTAGAGGTTTATTTATATATATATATATATATATATATATAAATATGTGCACATAGTGACAGTATTCCTTCTTTCTTTCCATTTTGGATGCCTTTTCTTTTATTGTCTAACTGCTCTGGCTAGGACTTCTAATACTATGTTGAATAAAAGTGGCAAGACAGGGATTCCTTGTTTTGTTCCTGATCTTAGTGGAAATGCTTGCAATTTTTCATTGTTAAAGTATGATGTTAACTATGGGCTTATAAATGTATGGCCTTTATATGCCGAGGTACATATATTCCCTCTGTACCCACTTTGCTGAGTTTTTATCATAAATGAATGCTGAATTTTGTCAAAGGGTTTTTCTGCATTTGAGATAATCAAGGCTTTTATCTTTAATTTTGTTAAGGGGGCATATCATGTTGATTTGAAATGTTAAACTACTCTTGTGTCCCTGGAATAAATCCCACTACATCATGGTGTATGATCCTTTTAATAGATGCTGAATGCTGTTCACTAATATTTTGTTGAGGATTTCTGCATTTATAAAGTTCATCAGGGATATTGGCCTAGAAGTTTTTTATGTCATCAGGGTAATGCTGTCCTCATAAAATGAGTCTGGAAGTATTCCCTCCTCTTCCATTGTTTTTGCAAGAGTTTTAGAAGGACTGGTATTAATTCTTCAGTAAATGTTGGTAGGATTCATCAGTAAAGCCATTTGGTCATGGACTTACTTATGGGAGGTTATGATTACGAAGTAATTGGTCTGTTCAGATTTTCTATTTCTTCATGACTCAGTCTTGGAAGGTTGTATATTTCTAGGAATTTTTCTACTTTTTCTAGCTTGTCAAAATAAGTTTACATTTTAATTTAACTCTTTCACGTTGCTAGCAGACCACCATATGCTTTACAAATCAAAATTTAGTTTATCAAATCACAATAAGGTTGGTATTCTGAAATCCTAAAGCAATAAACTGTGTCTTAATGAAAGAAGTTAATGCAACCTATCAATTAAAAATGTTTTGGGAAAACAGCTTGCACTGAGTGCATAGCTCAACTTGCTGTATATATTATGGGTAGTTAGCTCTTGGCACTTAGCAGTCTAACTACAAGATACATGAATAAACTCATGAGCACATTTCTCAATCTGATTTTAATTAAGATTGGCAAGGATGTGGTGGGAGGGTGCTACCTTTTCTTCACGCGCTAGAACCATCATGTATAAAGGCAGGTACAGGTGATATAACCTGGTTTACAAATGGAGACCTGTGAGGGGGGTGGTAATAGATTTGAGAAAACAAAACACATGGGTTCAGTTTGAGTTTCAGATGCTAAAAAACACATACATGTTCAACAAGCAGCTGGAAACGTAAGCTTGAGGCTCTAGAGAGAAATGAGAATCGACCATGGAATTTAAATGTTGAGAATAAACAAGACTATGAAAGGAGAGTGCACTGAAAGATCACAGGTTGCAGATGGAATGTGGTGAAATGCCAACACATGGATATTTAAGTAGAAGAGGGGGAATAGTTTCTTATTCAGAAACTCAATATATAAACCAGATTGAAAACGAAGTCCCTCTGCTTTAATAAGAGAGATGTTGTGTGCGTGTCTGGGCGGCAGAGAGAAGCGTCTCCGTTCCTGGCACCCACTTTTCAACAGCAGCCCAGGAGATTGCAGGGAACTCAACGAAAACCAAGTTTTAACTCAACTTCTGATTTCACGAATGGGCTACTGAGACCCAGGTAAATTAACGGAAAGCCACGGCTCTACCTCAGGTTCTCCTTTTCAAAGTGCGAACCATCTCCCACAGCAGGGAGATTACAGGACCATTAACAGTCTCATTACCAGGGCTGGGATTTATTGTGAACCTTTGCCTGACTCCCCCGAAAAGTTAACTCATGGATTCCTTCTTCATTTATCCCCTACAATTACCGTTTGTGTTCCTTTGTAGTAACATGTTGCACTGCCTTTTTTATGAGTACATCTGTCTTTGAGGTTAGACTGTGTGCACACACCTATCTTACTGTGCATCACACATACCTGACACGAGATCTGGTCAATGGACGAACAAATCAGTATTTTAAATGAGTCAACATAGAAAATTGTCTAACAGCTTTCCCATATGACTATGCTATTTTCAATCATCTTAGCTACACCTCAAGGAACTACTTGTCCTTGAATGCAGTTTAATAATTTCCCTTAAAGGTAAGAATTATTAAGGCAAAGATTCAAATCTATAATTGAAATTTTGCATTAGGGTGACTTTCCCTAGAAATACATGACTTGATAAGTTATCCACAGAGAGCAGAATACCTGCATATTCTGGATAGCATATAGTGAGAGGGCTCTTTTTGATTTTTTCTTCGAAGAGATCCTTCTTGTTTAGAAAAAGTATAATAGATGTATCTGTAAACCATTTGTTGTTACATATGCTGTCGAACAACTTCATGCTTTCATGCATTCGATTCTGTAACAAAAGAATACAATCAATTTGTCACAAGGGCAAGGATTTTGAGAAGCATTACTTTTAAAAACATTATAATAAAATAGAGCTTAGTCAGCTAAAAACCAGCATACCACAAAAACACATTTCTGCCATTCAGGGACAAGTATGCTTGATTACAGGTGAGATGAATGTATACACCACTCATCACTTTTTGCATTCAACCAGTGCTCAGAGTGTCCACTATGTGTCACTCTGCCCGGGGACACCCTGCAATCTAGAGATGCCAAGTGCAAACATCTGGAGACCTCACTGTTATACAGGGAATCGAAGTTTCCATTAAAAGACATTGAGAGGTTTTTAAAGATGAATAAATTAAACTGAATAAGCTGAAACACAATTAGCTCAACACTCTAAAGATAATGGTGAATTAGGGAAGGAAACCTCCAATCCTGTTTCCTGCCCTTCTAGTGTCTGTGGTTTCTAAGAGGACATGGATACATTTTATAGAGCCAAAATGACAAAAATGGATGTGTGATGGTATAGTGTACCTACTGCACTGTAATTGTATGTGCCTGATTTTAAAAATACAGAAGTGCCATTTTGGGGCGCCGGGGTGGTTCAGTCGGTTGGGTGTCTGTCTGCCTTCGGTTCGGGTCATGGTCCTCGAGTCCTGGGATTGAGCCCCGCATTGGACATCCCGCTCAGAAGGGAGCCTGCTTCTCTCTCTGCCCCTCACCCCGCTCTCATGCTCTCTCTCTCTCTCTCAAATAAATCTTTGAAATGTCACTTCTGTATTTCTTTTTTAAACTTTTTTTTCCCTAACCTGTACTAATGTTAATTTAAAATGACAGAATTTTAGATTTCTATTTAAAAATATTCATGGTACATTGGAACACATCTGAAAATTACATGTCAATAGCAAAATATAACCTGGATCAAAGATTACAGAGCTGACAGAAGTAACATTAAGAAAAATAAGCATTAGACTATTATGGAAACTAACTTTACTTTCAGTCACTATGTAGATAACCAGATACCGGAAATGCATAGTTAAGCATATAGGGTTGAAGTGAGATTAACTCTCAGTCTTTTCTTATTTTGGGGGGTCCATCCCTGCCTCTTGAGTGAGCGTAACTTCCCTTTTATTATATAAACAGAAGAGCTAGAGAAAAAGAAAGAGCCTGAACTTTTAAATAATTCACGCATTAGCAAGAATTACTCAAGAATTAAAAATTCTTGGCAACATCTCCAGCCCTTTATATTTCAAACAGTGGTTCTACTTGCCATCTCTTCATCTTCAGCTAGAACCAGGTCATAGTCACTCAGCGCCACACAGAAGATGATGGCGGTCACTCCTTCGAAGCAATGAATCCATTTCTTCCGCTCAGATCTCTGTCCTCCCACATCAAACATTCTGTAAGAGAAATAGTGTTTGACATCACATTAAATGTTCAAAAGCTCTGAGGGTTCTATACTATCATCAAAAAAGCTCCAAATTGCAGGGGGATGTGGGATGGGAAGAAAGGAGAACATTATAGGAGGAAAATGATGTCACAAATTGGTTTTCACAAAGGGGAAATAAGTTTGGTTTTTAAAAATTTTTGATTGAAAACAAAGCCCAAAATACCCTCAAAAAAACAACACATTCATTAACATATGAGAACAGTTAGATCAGAACATTAAAGCAGATACAAATGAGTGGACTGCACTCTGAGTAAACACTGAGAAGTCACAGGAAGCAGCCAGGCAATGCGGAGATAATAGAGTATATTCAATTTGCCAAAGTCACAGAACATTAGAGCCAGAGGACATGGTCCCCTCTTCCCACTACAAAACGTTTCCTGTCCCTCAGAGGCAACAAGTAGGACTCTGACATAGAGAAGAAACCTTATTCCAGGTAAGAAAAAGCTGAGCAAGAAGTGGTATTTACATGGGGAACATAGGTTGTGTAAATTAAAAAGTAAAACCACGGTATAGAAACAAAAGAAAGAGATGAAATAGGAGATCAAAGGGTTAAGACTACTGAATAGTCTTAAAATTTAGAGTGGAAAAAAAAAAAACGTTCTACCATATACCATAGTAGACCATTGTAGCTTAGTGCAGGGTAGTAACACAAACAGTATAAAGACAATGACCTTTTCATCTTTTCCTTATAAGAGTTTATTAAGCAAAAGTTGAAATCCACATAGATTGTTATGCAACCTAGAAATAACCACTTATATAATGGAAACACGATGCAAACTGGTACAATCTAAAAGGCTCCATTTATCTCGATGGCACACTAATTAAAATAGTCCCTATTTAATTCTCAGGCAAAAAGAATTTCCCTGCAGAGTACTACTGGCCTATAAAACAAATCTGAGTTCATCAACTAATATTGTTACTTTTATCATTTAAGTGCCCTTCATTCCATTGGGTTAGTTAATGAATTGTTAAGTATGCTATATCACAAAAGGATTCTACCACACAATAAGTTAAAATGGGTAGGACACAAAAGGAGCTTGTGATAAAGATCAAATAAGAACAAAATAAAAACTTAAAATGATTACTGATCTGTTAAACTGCCAAGGAACACAACTGGAAAATAAGCTTACCAAAAAGACTTTATAAACTTTAGATAACTTCTCTGACCAAATGGCACATATATCCCAACCACTCAATATAAAGTAACAACCAAACCCATTCCAACCCACAATTTCCTTCTGTGATGGTGAGTTTTATGTGCCAATTTGGCTAAGCAGTTATTTAGTCAAACACTAACGCAGGTGCTGCTGTGAAGGTATTTTACTGCTGTAGTTAGCATCTCTCATCAGTCGTCTTTCAGTGAAGAAGCTTATCCCTGATGTGGGCAGACTTCACCCATCCAATCAGCTGGAAGGCCTTAAGAACAGAACAGGTCTCCCAGAGGGAAAAGAATTCTACCTCAAGAATGCAGCATCAGTTCCTGTCCGAGCCTGCTGTCCTGCCCTACAAGCCTGCACTCACCAGCCCCCAGGGTCATAGAAGTCAAGTCCTTGGAATGGATAAGTGTGACTGATAGAAATTTTAGCACCCCCAGTGGGGTGCTACTGTCACAAATACCTAAAAAGGTGAAGCAGCTGTAGAATTGGGTAAGAGGTGGAGGCTGGAAGAATCTTGAGTTACTCAACAGAAATAGCCCAGATTGCTTTGAAAAGATGGTTGATTAGAAATACAGACATAGGGGCGCCTGGGTGGCTCAGGTGTTGAGCGTCTGCCTTTGGCTCGGGTCATAATCTCAGGCTCCTGGGATCGAGCCCCGTGTCGGGCTCCCTGCTCAGCAGGAAGCCTCCTTCTCCCTCTCCCACTCCCCCTGCTTGTGTTCCATCTCTGTCAAATAAATAAAATCTTCAAAAAAAAATTTTTTTAAAGAAATACAGATAATAGAAGGTAATAATTTTGGAGATACTTAGGAGTGAAAAGGATGGTGGGATCCTCTCCTATCTTAGAGGATGTATGTATCATCATGAACACGATGTTGGGAGATACATGAATGTTAAAGATGTTTTTGATGAGTTCTCAGAAGGAACTGAGAAAACATGTTCCTGGACACTGGAGAAAAGGCAATTCCTGTTGTAAAGTCACAAAATCTTTGCTAGACTATGCTCTAAGACTGGGTGTTAAGAGATGAACTTGAAATTAGTTGAGGAAATTTCCAAGCAAAGTGTGCAGGGTATGGTTTTGTTTCTCCTTGTTGCTATAGTAAAATAGAAGAGGAAGGAAGGAGAAACTGAGGAAGGAGCCATTAGGCCAAGAGGAACCAGGGAAGAAGGCCAAGTGACAAAGGCCAAGGAACACCGAGGATTTCCAACCACTACCAGAAGCAGAAAGAAGCAAGAGAGGATTCTTCCCTAGAGCCTTCAGAAGGAGCACAGTCCTGTTGACCTGTTGATTTCAAATTTCTAGTCTCCAAATTTCTGTTGTTTTATGTCACCTAGCTTGTGGAAATTTGTTATAGCAGCCCTAGGAAATGAATATATCCCCCCTACCTTGCTTTATTTTTCACTATAGTGATTATTACCTCCTCATAATTATAGTTATTTCATCACTCCTCCCTCCTTCCCAACAATGTAGAGACAAAGACTTTGTCGTACTTCATAAATATTCATTGAATGAATGAACTGTCTACAGAGTATTTTAAAACACCTTCAAGGAATAATAGACGAGCTTTCCTAAGTTCAAGATCTAGGTCTTCTAGTTATGCTGTAGGAACGTTGCATATAAGAGAGCTTTAACTTGATAATCAAGTAATTTACAGAAGAAATCTCTAATTTAGAAATGAAGGTCATTCATATATTTGTCATAAGCAAAGAACCTTTCATCTAAACCAGTACTTCTCAAATGTTAGTATAAATCAGAATCACCAGGTGGATAAAGGTGATGCTGCTGATCTGGGGACCATACTTTAGCATCACTGGTCTAATTCATTAGCCAAGGAGAAAAAATGACTA
Source organism: Mirounga leonina (assembly GCF_011800145.1). Lineage (NCBI taxonomy): Eukaryota > Metazoa > Chordata > Mammalia > Carnivora > Phocidae > Mirounga > Mirounga leonina. Next base: position 8,922,999 of record NW_023270451.1, on the reverse strand, counting down.
AAATCTGATGTTACAAATGACTGTGAATAAGGCATTATTGCTTTTTCACACATACATTAGAATTATCTTCAAATCCTGAACTATTTTTTTTAAATTAACCAAAAAGAACAAAATTATAATACGTTCTCTTTCATATGAACAGATGAGACTTTTTTCTAGCATCAAATAGGGGAATGAATTTGAGTTTTCTTAGATTTCTTTTTTTAGGGGGAGAGGGGAAAGTACTGAAGATTCTGAGATGTTCTGACATTCTCAGGCTGTCATCTAACACTTCCGGGACCAAGACTGGTACAAAGCTAGCTGACCATATAGGCCTATCAACCTTATAAATATACTCCAAAACCCATTTCATATTTATAGTACTATAGAAAAGGAAGACACATTTGTCTTATAATTTATAATAGAAGGGATGCTTTAATTCTATATTTGGCAAAAATATTAGAGTAGAATTGTCGATTCCTTAAAGCAAAATAATCCACGTAGACACTTTCCACAAATGCCTAGTCACAGAAGTGATAATATACATTCTTAAATTATAATGCTTTATTGCCTCATTTCGAATTTAATTCCAATTATACCAAAACTAAGCGAAACTGAAATTTTATATCAGCTGTTAAAATGAAACAATGAATTACAATACAAAACATGCAAAATTATAAACACACTCGAGAGTTCCCAGTAGAATTATTCTAAGTATATTTCTGCCCTCATTCTTCTGAGGCTCATTTAACATATAAAAAGCAAAGTCAGAACCATATGCTAGCAATGATAGTAATTTAACAGAACTCAAATCCAAAATAAGATAAAGTTTATCTCAAGTTCCTGACAAACCTATGTTTAAGGCAGCAAGTGAAAACAGTAACTAAACACATCCTGTGAAATTCTACCTCACCCAAGGAGACTAAAGATAAATGGACTTCCTGGGAACATCATGCTGAGAGCCAGCTTTACTGAATCCCAGCACTTGTGTGATGATGAAATGACCATTCTGAGAAACCGAGGCTAGAAGTGAAGAGTATGCTCTGGAAAGTGAATGTTTAAGGTAAATCTAACCAAGACTGAAAGTGAATTTTGTACAGATTGCTTAAAGTGCTGAATGACTGAATGTACACTCCCCCCCCCACCGCCCCCTGCTGACAGAGCTCTGCCCTCTTCATTTCCCTTAGAGGCAATAACCTCATTTATGTTTACACTTCTGACAATGGGCAAGATTGTAGTGCTCTCTGCTAAGAACTTTAACCAAATGGCCCCTTTACCTACTAGGGTAACCTAACTCAAGAATTTGCACTTGTTAACCCTCAACTCCATGCATTTTCTCCTCAGACTACATTTGTTAGAACAAAGCCATTATTTGAACAATTTAAGTTTGCTTTTTAAAAATAAGGCATTTAAAATAGTAAAAAAGCAAACAAACAAAAAAAATCAGAATCTAAGTTAAAAAAAAAAAAAAACTTGGAACCCTCATTTTGAGAGTGAGTTTCCTTAGATAAATAGGACAATAGTTCCCAGATCAGACATACCAGACTATTTAAATATTAATATTTTACTATTCCCAACTTTGGTCATTTAATACCCTAAAAATAATAAACAGATTAAAAGAAAGTAAATGATTTTGGTTAAGAGCTATTGCCAGAAGCCAAAAACGTCCCCTGACAGATTAAAAACTGGTGAAAACAGAAAAGAATTAAAAGCAGATGAAAAACACGACCATGTATTAAAGTACAAAGTTACATGGTCAGATAAAGTAATTATGATCTATAATTCTGTTTTAAAAAAGCAGGGCCATGTTTGGGGGCGTTTTTGGAGGGAAGCTGCCATGGAAAATTAAAATTCAATTGCAGTTTTCTGGAAAATTCAGTTACATGAACCACTGAATGTGGGACAAAATGATAGTAACAAATGTATTTAAAATACTTATGGAAGGGGGGCGCCTGGGTAGCTCAGTCAGTTAAGCTTCCGACTCTTGATTTCAGCTCAGGTTATGATTTCAGGGTCGTGAGATCAAGCCCTATAACGATTTTCTCTCTCCCTCTCCCACCCCGTCACATGCACCCATGCTCACTTGCGTGTGCTCTCTCTAAAAAAATAAAATACTTATGGAAGGAATCATAAATACAGTTGCATGTATGTAACTGTACTTCCCACAACTTGTAACAGTTAGCTTCTTTATGAATATTTTTAATCTTTGACTAGGAATCTTTAGATGCTTTCAGAAATTCTGCTTTATTATTACTGTTTCAGAGCATTAAATTGAAGCAAAGTCCAAAAGTTTTTCTCATACTTTAAAAAAAAAGAGGAACATAGGTCTGTAAATTAATGTTTCACTGAACTTCCCTGAGTCTAGTGCATTACAAAATGAGTGTATTGGACAAAACGAGCTCCAAGATCCCTTGCATTTCTAAAGCCTATATACAATTCAGTGCTTCTCTGCTCAAACCTCAGTAATTTAATATTTAGTACACACTCTAAATTAAATGACATTTTTCATCATGAAAAAGTGCAAACATGTTTGCCTGAATAAAAATTTTCAGGAAAATTTTTAAAAAGGTACCCTTCATTTTTAATATTTCCATAAAATAAGCATAATCAGTAAAATTCTTTTTTTACCTAAAAATATATAGCAACACTTTCTCCAAATATACAATATCAGAGCAATATTTTCCATTTAGAAATAAAAGCCAAAAACTATTTTTATTTAAATCACTTTAAAAAATATAGACAAGAGATTTGCATGGCCATTTTTTCTTAATAAATATATAAATATTCCTAAGAATGTTTCTTGTCCTCTTTCAAAATATTCTTTGTCCAATCACCTAAGAAAAGTGTTTTGTAATTTCTAGCTCAGTTTTTAAAAACTTTTATTAATTCTACCTTTCTTTACTAAAAAGGTGTTTTATACCTAAATTTGTTAAGTGATATGCTTTGAAGCTACTCACTTAAAATGAAGATCTTTGAAAGTAAAATGGGTTTCAACAATTCCTGTCGTTTTCACTCTGGTTCTGAGAACATCCTGTTGAGTTGGGATATAATTTGGTTGTGCTATTCTGTCCAAGTCATTCAAATAGCTGAGGAAATAAACAAAACAATATGCTAATAGTTAATATAGCCATTAACGATCATCTACATCAAGGATCAAAACATTCTGATGCATGCAATATTCCAAATTATTGGAAATTTTTACATTTCTCTGTAATGATGTAATAATACAACCAATTTAAGTTTGTATGTTATACAATTTCCACTGAAATGAAAATGTTTATACTTCTCCAGCCACAAAGCTCTTTTAACATTTTCTAGGCATTGTGTACTTTGCTTCCTCAGGACACAAATTAGTAATTCCCCTTGTTGGAAACAGAATAACTTCTTAAAAACCACACACAAGCAGCTGTACACTAGGAGTTTGTTTCTTGAAATTCTTTATCATACTTTTTTAAGGTAGCACTGTGTTTATTTTCCAGACATTACTCTTGCTGAGGATTTAGAAAGTCTTAAGTTTTTGAGAAAGCAATGAGTAAACCTCTAGCCAAAGGCCGAATTCAATGCTGTTCCTTTTTAATCAGATTCAAGTCACACACAGGGAAACACTACACATGCTCTTTTACGGCCTCTTCCTAGCTCCCTAAATCAATATTCACGTTTTACTTCTCACTGATTTTAGTTACCCACCCATTCAATACTCCCTGCCAATGATGCCAAATATGCTGTGCTATTAAAATGTAGTGGTGTCATTTTATATAGTAAATGATGTTACAGAAAGTCCAGGTATGGAGAGATGAATGTGAACTTGAGTGGTTAAAGAAGCATTCATGGATGGTGAGGAGTATAAATAGAAACCTGAACGATGGGACAGAAAAAACAGTGCCCTCCACATCAGGGGAAGTAGTCAAACAGTATGGAGGCAGGAAGAGTCACACCTTGTTTCTCAGAAAGCAAGGCCCCCAGGAGGTGGTGCATACATTCAAGTGAGCAGTCTGGAATTGATCCTAAGGTCAGCTGAGCGTGGGGAGCATCCCTACAGTGTTTTCTGATACTAGAGGGGAGTGGTCAAAGATAATTTAGAAGATATACATCTATGTTTATTACAGAGAGGCACCAACTACTACAACTTTGCTATTATCCTCTGAAACTCTTCCTTAGCCCTTTAGAACAGGTCTTGCAAACAAAAGGAGCTCAGTAAATATTTGATTTGTGGAGATGGAGCTGAAAAGCTATCCAAACACTGAATTAGGAATCAAAAGTGTTTTTAGATAGTTAAGTATATGTATGTGATACTGATACTAGAATACATAGAGGATAGCTTGAGTTATCCGTATTGTATTTATTGAACTTAAAAATATTATCTTATTATTGCACTGGTGATAATCCCCCAGTACTTTAATCGGTGTTTTAATTCCACATATATAATGTTATACATTATTGTAAGAAAATCTGATTTAATAAATAAACAGGTCATGGCAAGATTTTACTAACTGTTCCTCTGAAGTAGTGTGTTACTCTTATTTAAAATGTGCTTTGAGGGCGCCTGGGTGGCTCAGTTGTTAAGCGTCTGCCTCCGGCTCAGGTCATGATCCCAGGGTCCTGGGATCGAGTCCCGCATCGGGCTCCCTGCTCGGCGGGAAGCCTGCTTCTCCCTCTCCCACTCCCCCTGCTTGTGTTCTCTCTCGCGCGCTGTCTCTGTCAAATAAATAAAATCTTCAAAAGAAAAATATTTAAAATGTGCTTTGATTACTCAGATGCATTTCTTTGCTTAAAGCTGCTACAGTTCTAATAGTCTCTAAAATTAATGCATTTATATTTCAACAAAACAAATAAGAAAAACAGGCATTGTGAAAAACTCCAATTGTTTTAAATGATCACAAATTTAAAGTAAATAGGTGGTTAGATAGTCCTAACGGGCAACTTGGCAGCATCCCCCCATCTCCAGTCAAAAAACTCAGAAATCAAGATGCACTGTGACGTGACCACTATGGAGAAACAGATTTCTAGGACTTCCTTCATTCTTGACAAATGGCTCCACTATTGCCATCTTAAGGTCAGAACTACTAGTAATGAAATATTGGGGAGCCCAAATGACTGACTCTTCTCGGTGCATACCCAAACACGTGAGCACAGGAAACAAGCCTTGGTCATTAGACTGCAGTGGTCCAGAAGGTCCCACCATAAGGGAAGACTGACTTCAGTCAATTATTCCTGAGCAGCACCCCTTATTTACTGAAAAAGCTCCCCTTGCTGGGCTCAGCTCAGAGCAGTCTTCTCAACATAACAGTGATTCCCACTTAGATCTTTCTGCAGGTGCTGGTGGTGCCAAAGCACGTAATATGGTCTAAGAGTTGCGTTCTTGCTGTAAATAATTTCCTTCTAATTTCTCTCCTAGCCTCTGTAAAGTATGGTTTATTCATTCACTCATTATCAAGTGAGGGCATAGCGAATGACAACTGTGTGTCAGGCAATGGAGAAAGAACACAGGGCGAAAACAGGCCTGACTGAATGTACAGTGTAGTGGCACAGACAGAAAACAATCATTTCAACGTAAATATAAACCAAATCACCTCAAAATGTACATCTGTGAGCGCTCTGAAATATTTTGTATTATAAGTATATAAAACAGGGAGGTTAAAGACATAATCTGTGAGTCAAGAAGAAATATCCTAAGAAAGGATGATACCAGTTGGAGAGGGGAGCTATAAGCTCAGTAACATGTTACATACACATATATAAAATACAAATGAAATAATATATATGGCTTATATAGTTGTAAAGCATTAAAAATACAGATTAGGAAATAAACAGAGCAAAATAAAAATTGGTATGGGTTACACAGTAAGGTGTATTACTTCCTCCCGCACATGAAATCACTCACATGACACGTACTGGGTACTCTGCTGTGTAACCCACGACATGCTGCGTGATAATCAGGAAGAGCCATCCCCCATCTGTCTATTGTTCACTGTGGTGAAGTGTGTGTATTTACCTAGATCTTATTAATAATTCTATCTTACCCTCACTTGTGTCCCTGAACGCCAATAGCTCGGTCAAGAAAATGAATAACGTGGAAAGTAAAATGCGTGCAGAGCACATATTTTAAGACCAATTATTGCCACTTCTATCTGACACTTTTGAGTATGTGTGCCAAATTATGGAAACAAATACTTGATTTTTTTTTAACTGTAGCTAGATCACTAAGCAGAAAGCTCCCTGACCAGGTTTTATCACAACTTGATTTATGAGCTTTCTGTGGCCACCACCTAGAAAATCAGGGCAGATTTTTCTTACAAAATACTGTACTTAGCTATCTGTAAACAAGGTCTGATGCAACAGGGCACATAAAATTGACAATATTCAAGCTTAGAGCTATTTTACTCAGTGAGAAAACATCTTGGGATCACCACACACCCCTTCAAAAGGGGTACAGCTCATGCAAGGCGCCTGTCACTGGACAAGTAACTCTTCTCAGGCCCTTAATTAGCATAATGAAAAGAATCACATCAGTTACCCTCCCCTTGGGCTAGTCCCAGGCAAACTAGAGATACACCCAAATTCAGAGTGAACTTTGCAAAGTTCCAATTTCTTGGAAATAGCTGCCAACAGTCCATTCTGCATGCTTCAGTTACATAAGCATGAGTCTCTTGAGACACTTCTGGACACAAAGGAAATAGCAGTAATGTTATCTACAAATTCACAAGAAACAGAAAAGTTTTCAAATACTGTCACCTGAATATCCTGAGTTTTACAAGAATGTGTCAGCCAATTCTGCAATAACACTGCCTTGGAGGTATATTTGACTTGCATGTAATTATTCATGATAGTTTAGTTCTGAAGTTATGATTACTTACTATGCTGCAGAATCATTAAGCTGGTACTCTCGGGATCTGTTGAAACAGGCTTGCACACCACTATCTTTCCACAATCTCTTTATAACTCCAGCAAGTTCCGCAGTCATAAAACCTTCTTCAGCAGCTCCAGCAAGCACAAAGAGTTGGCGGGCATCATCCTGAACATTCAAAGACCGTTTTTTTGTTGTTGTTGTTTTGTTGTAAGTAAAAAGGGAGACATTACAGATGAAAAGTACAAAGGGAGGCATTATGGATTACCAAAAGTGCAGTGGTGAATTTCCTTTGTTTTTCATTGGGGTCATGACTTTTATTTCTCTAAAGCACCACTTACAAAAACTGGCTTGATCCAAAGAGCATAATCTTACATCATGAGTCTATGTTTTGTAATATTAGTAATAGCTGTCAAGGCACTAGGAAACTGGAAGAATGACTTACACCTACAGTTCATGCGGGGACACATTAACCAACTATTCACTATCACTGACAGTTTGTTGTGCACTGATAATGATCAGTTTTGGAAACAGAAAAAGAGTGTGTGCCTTACCCCTCCTACCCAAAATGTTTCTGAGAGGCACACTAACACCATTAGAGATTATTTTAAGATAGAATCTCATTAAATGTTGGCTTTCTGATATTCTCTATAGAAAAAAAGAAATTCAGAAAAGGGAGAAATCAACGTGGAAATAAAAAACAGTTTCACAGAATGATCTGAAATTTTCAGGAGACCTTGAAGTGTGTATACATTAAAATCAACAGGCCAGGAGGTGGGGGCAGGTGTTTGTTAATGCAGGCATAGGAAACAAAACACAGCTATGAAGGAAAAATACTCACAATGCATATTGAAGACAGCATGAAAAATATTTTAAATGAAAGAATGCTTCATATACAGTTAATTAAACTATCCTTAAGTTCTGAGACTACAAATAGTCATTCTAATCCAGAGGTAATCAACCACATTAGGTTAGGGCTGTCCAAAGGAAATATAACATGAGACACTGATACAATTCTAAATTTTCTAATAACCATATATTTTTAAAAAAGGTAAAATTAATGTAACAAGATATTTTAACCTATACATAAAATATTTCAACATGTAACCAAGATAAAATTATTGAGATAGTTATTTTTATTCATATTTAGTCTTCAAAACCTGGCGTTTATTTTATACAGATAGCACATCTCAGTTCAGGTTAGACACATTTTCAATACTCAATAACTGTATGTGGGGAGTAGCTACAGTGCTGGATTATACAACTAAATTTTCAGGTAAAAACATAGTTAATCCAAAAATAGGGGAGATGTGAAGTTGCTAACTTCACAGAGATTTTCTGTACCCTGAGACTTGTAGCTTTATGTTAACTGGGTGGACAATCCCTAATTTTTCTCAAGGGGCATTTTCCTGAAGTATTGTAGTAAATGTTTATAAAGTGATGGCACATATAATGATAAGGTACACAGTAGAGAAGCATGTGGTGACAGAGGAGAGTAAAGAGTACTAGCTGACAGTATAAATTCATTCTGCTGCCAATTTGTGAAACTTTTTTTTTTCCCAGATAGAACCCATACTGAAAAATAATTAAGTAACTCAGCATGGGAACATATTATTCAAGCATGTTTCCCTTTTTAGTAAATCACAAGATAAATACATGCAAGCAAGTAACACATGTACAACAGCCTCAATAAAAAAAATAAATAACATAGTTTCAAGTCATCCTTAGCACCACTTACCTAATTACAGTAAAAATTTGCTTTTTCAAATAATTACCTTATATGAGAAATTTCTAAATTTGGTCATTTTTATTAATTAAACATCAAACATAATTTTCTCTGTCCACTTCAGAAAAGTACCTTTCACTTAGTTTTCATGAGCCTTCCTTATGATATATTTATTAAATTTCAATACAATTTCTTGATAGAAAACACTAATGCCCTTTAGTATGGGTCATAAGAGCACACTCTCTTCAATCTTTCTAGGAAGCAGCCTGAAGAAAAGACATGAGAAACTTTGGAAGTATATTTATAAACTATACTCTCTCTGTTGCATTCAAAAATTTATCTTCTAGGGGGGTATAGCTCAGTGGTAGAACATTTTTCTGCAAAAATTTATCTTCTTCACAAAATGTAAAATAGTCTCTTTTCCTTGAAAAGCTAATTAGAATATTCACTTCCATGTCATTAGCAGGACATTCAGATGTCTGCAGATGAGCTTTAAGGTAATAAATTTAAGCAGCAAAGTACCTTAGTAATTATTCTACCTAAATTTGTGTTTTGTATAAAAAGACCCTGGGGCACAGAAAAGTTAGGCAGCTCATTTAAAATTTCACAGCGAACTGGTCACCCAATCACACATACCAGCAAGCAATTAGCAAGCAGCCATTGCCCAAGACAAATGTTAAAATTGCAGAATGATAGCAATGATCCCACCGAGCCATGGAATGAGGTCTTTTCAAAATTTATGTAAAATAATGTTACTTAAGAACATTTAGGGGCACCTGGGTGGCTCAGTTGGTTAAGCGACTACCTTCAGCTCAGGTCATGATCCCAGGGTCCTGGGATCGAGCCCCGCATCGGGCTCCCTGCTCCATGGGAGGCCTGCTTCTCCCTCTCCCGCTCCCCCCGCTTGTGTTCCCTCTCTCGCTATCTTTCTCTGTTCCATTAAATAAATAAAATCTTAAAAAAAAAAAAAAAGAACATTTAGAAAGCTGAACATGAGTGTACCAAAACAGCGTGACATAGGGTAGGAAAAAAAAAAATTGGGATTACTAGAGAAAAGACTGAAGTTTAATCAGAAGGGACACAGGTTAGTAAAGTGGCATGGGTAGATAGGCAGTCTTTTGTGTTATTGAGAGAAATGCTGTTTGCCAGGCAATTTCTGAGTGGCAAGGAAAAATCCCTGGATGTAGCCACGTTAGTATGTTTACAAGCTACTAAGAATGAAAAGAAAATCAGATGGTGGAGAGAATGTAAGCTCCAGGTCACATAACTGTGTGCTCTGGGAACTCAGAAAGGAGTTATGAAATGCTTGTGTGTCAAGAGACACGTCACAGGGCCTCTTTTCCCACTGATGGTCAGGGACCACTTGGCATGCTGTATGTAGTGACAGCACATCTTATTCGAAGCCACTTCATGAGAATTAGGAAGAGTCCTCCTGGGCTGGGGAAGGGAAGACGGAGAGACCCTGACAGCTGTCTTCTGACATATTAAGGACCATTAAAGGAAAGAGTAGGCTTCATTATTAGGCATAAAGCCTTTATGAATTCTTAAGGCAAAAGACAGCAGATTTCAATTTTGTAAGAACACTTTTTAACAGTCAAAGCCATCCAAAGAAAATCGGGGAGGGGGTGAGGGGGAGTGAGAGACTGAAATTTTTAGGCAAAGATTAGATGATTATTTATGGTAATACAGAAGATAGAATTCATGAATGAGATTAGGGGCTTAAACAGAAAACATCAGGAAGTGCTCTAAAACAGAGACTAAATAATATGATACAGGAGTCTTAAAAATAGTGCAACTCTAAATTTTTGGCCACAAGGATGATATACTGAGGTCATGATTGATACATATATAGGAATCTTTTGTTCCAGTGACTTAGCGGAATTTTTTCATTAATAACATTAGTCAACAATAGTGAATACCGCATATGAGAACCACTCATATATTTACTCTACCACATTTCTATAGGATATAATCACCCCCAAAATTTAAGACAACTATACCACTTTTATCAAAGTTAGTATATCTTTAAGGAAATCCTGAGAATAATGGAGTCACCACACCACTCCATGGCTCATGGTGCTAATCCCAGACATTTCAAGAACTGCTTTGGGGGCACCTGGGTGGCTCAATCGGTTAAGGGGCCGACTCTTGGTTTCAGCTCAGGTCATGATCTCAGGGTGGTGAGATCAAGCCCTGCATGGGTCTCCACGCTCAGTGGGGAGTCTGAGAGCTCCCTCTCCCCTTGCCCCTCCCCCTACTCTCACTCATGCTCTCAAAAAATAAAGATCTTAAAAAAAAAAAAAAAACGGCTTTAAGAAATACACAAATGTAAAACATTTTTCCCTCTCGAAACACAAATGTAATCAAACTTAAAATGACTGAGGCAAAGAAACAGGAAGTCATTTTTTTTCCCCAAAGCACTGCTTAACAGGGTGGGGGGGAGCCTAAAAATAAAATAATCTAAGTTAATTTTAACTAAATTGCAGAGAGCAAAATTTCACTAAATTGCAGTGAGCATGAGCTTCTCTATATCAAGAAAGGAGATTACAATAAATGTTGGACAAATATAACTTTTATACATATATTTATGAATCTTATGTCTATTTTTTATTTTCAACTTAATAAAATAAAAATGTTTTAGTGTTTTTTGGATGGACAATACAACTTTGTTGTCAAAAGAGATTTAAAAATATGTGCTACCTAATATATGAATTGAGGGAAATAGAAAAATACTGTGGAGAGGCACATATTACATTGCAAATGAAGGTCAATTCCACTTTGCCACATACATAAATCAATATTCCTTAGAATCAAAAATAATATAATCCTGTAACAACCTCTTAGTTCTCAAACATAAGCCAGAATACAAAACCAATTCAAAAATGCATCTGAAAAAATAACAGGTAGAAATAAACCAGGAACATTTTGACAAGGATACTGGGGAAGGAGAGCTAAAATTCTCAGATATTCAAAGCCTAAGTATGTAGGACATTCTGGTATTAAAGCAGATCAACAGGGGAAAAAACCCAAATCTGAACTTATTATATGATAAAGGTGGCAAGGTAAATTAGTAGGAAAGGATATGATTACTTAAAAAAAAAACTCTAATAGATAATTAGATAGCCATCTGAAGACAAAAAAAGAAATAATGTAGGTCTCAACCCCATGCATAAAACAAAGTTTTGCAGTGATTAAAGAATAATGTTAAAATTCACTCTCCTAAAAAACATTTAAAATGAATATTTAGTAAATTTCTGATTATCTAAATTTAAACATAATGTAAGAAATAACAACAAGATTTAAAAAACCAAAACCATAAGATTAAAGGCAATAAGCAAAATGTGAGAGAACATTTCTATTGGACATTATGTACAAACAAGCAAATAGATCATCAAAACACTAAGACTCCAAGAGGTAAATGAATAAGGCAGAAAATAGGCCACTGACACAGAGAAAGAAGAGTATAGTTAATAGAGACAGAAAACTGTGCAATTTACTAAAAATTGAAAATGCAAATTGAGATAAGATTTACTAATAAATTAGGCAATATTTTTTAACGCAAAGACTTCTAAATTTTGGTTACTCAGAGTGCTAAGAAAAGGCTCTCTAACTATGGACTCTGAGGAACAAACTGAGGGTTCTAGAGGGGAGGGGGGTGGGGGGATGGGTTCGCCTGGTGATGGGTATTAAAGAGGGCATGTACTGCATGGAGCACTGGGTGTTATACGCAAACAGTGAATCATGGAACACTACACAAAAACTAATGATGTAATGTATGGTGATGAACGTAACATAATAAAATAAAATTTAAAAAAAGGCACTCTAGTAAACGGGATAGGAAGGTAAACTGATACAACTTTTCTCAAAGGCAATCTGGCAATGCAGGCAGAGAGAGACAGAACTGACTAATGAAATAAACTACAAAATTAGAGAAACAGAAAAGCGGCCATTATGTAGGAGCATGCTGAGGCTTGGGGGAGAAAGGGTGCTCATTCCAGTCAATTCAAGGCAAGGTTTTCTGCTCCTTATATCTTAAATTATTCCAAGTAAGTGCTTCTTAAATTATATGTGACAAAGGACCAGTCCTGTGTTTTATTTTCTTTTATTTCCAAACTATTTCAGAACTATTACTATTAGAAAAATAAAATTTATGCCACATAAAATATAAACACATTTTCTTAAACTATCAAAGTTAACATATAAATGACTCTGCCAATTGCTACAAATCTAAGTGCTTACCGTAATTGCAAAATTCATCTTGTGCGCATGCTTGTGGACACAGATCCATGAAGCACACTTTGAGCAGTGCTGTTTTAAATGATGCAGTGACCAAGACTTCACATTATTACAAACAATAGTTTATCATCCACAGACTGAGTACACTCATTCTGAGAGTTGGAAAGGATATTCAGCATGAAATTTGATTGCTCTATGCCATCCTTGAAAACAACTTTGTTTCCTCTGATTTTAAATAATTAATGTGTAATCTGCTTTGCAAATCTGGAAACTGCCAAATACGAAGTACTCCACAGCAAATTAGTTACCATCTCTAAAAATTTTACATCTTTTTAGCCAATTCTCATCAAATTAACCTACATACTAAGGTGTAATTCCAATCAAGATATCAACAGATTTTGTTTGTTTGTTTTGTTTCATCAGGGATGTGGGGCATTAAGTTGATTCTCAAGTTCACCTGGAAGAGAAATGCATAATCGCCTTCACACTTTGGTAAAAGAACAAGGGGATAAGTGCTCTTACCCTACCAAATACCAATTAACCCTATGAGGCAATAGGAACTAAAATAAATTGATTCTGACAAGAATAACAGTAGTATAATAATTATAAATGGCAACAACAGTAGCAACAAACATTTACTGAGCATCTATTATGACCAAGGCATGTGGTAAATGCTTGATGTTTATTATGTCCTTATTCCTCACAACCCTCCCAGGTAAATGTTATTATTTCCATATTATTATTTTTTAAAAGATTTTTTTATTTATTTATTAGAGAGAGAGGGAGAGAGATCACGAGCAGGGGGGAGGGGTAGAGGGAGAAGCAGACTCCCTGCTAAGCAGGGAGTCCGATGCAGGACTCGATCCCAGGACCCCCGGGATCATGACCTGAGCCGAAGACAGATGCTTAACCGACTGAGCCACCCAGGTGTCCATTTCCATATTATTATAATGAAAGAAACTTATAAAGGTTAAGTTATTAATAAGTGACTGACCTGGAAAAAAAAATACATCAATGGGGGAAAAAAATGGGAGTTCAGAAACACATCCAATTTGATGCTAAAGGCAGCATTTTCAAGTCACTGAGGAATGGAGTATTTAATAAATGGCTGCAAGGCAAGGGATGATCAGATAATATACTTAGGTCCCACCTACCAAGAGACACAAATAACATTTCCAGGTGGGTGAAGTGATAAATCTAAAGAATAAAACTATAAACATTCTAGAAAAGAGTAGTTTAAAAAATAATTGTAAGTCGAAGAAAATCTAAGATACACAGAAGTCAGAATTGACTGCAAAAAAAAAAAAATTAAGAGTTCTAAAACAACATAACTACTATTTCAAAAAAGTAAAAGAAATATATTGAGCAAAAATATTTGCAAAATTTAAAGAAGGGTTAATATGCTTTATATTTAAAGAGAATCAATGTGAAAAGAACAAGTAATTTAACAGAATTGAGTGAAAAACACTAAGAGGAATTCACAGAAGAAATACAGAAAGACAAAGATTTCCCATCTCACTAATAATCAAGAAAATAAAAAACGAAAAAAAGGAAAACAGTATTTTTCAGGCATGAGATATTAAAAATTAAAGTGCTGATAATATCTAAGTTGGTGAGACTCTGGTAAACACTGATGCATGGTTGTTAGAAAAGATTATTCATGTCGCTTTCTTTCTGAAAGCACATCTGCGGTTCCTATCAAAATTAAATATCTGGTTATCCTCCGATTCAGGGATAATATTTCCAAGAATTGGTACTTTAGAAATAGAAATATATTCACTGCCTTTGAATATACTGTTTCTTATGTATGGAATGCTTTTTCCTTGTTTTTGTCTAGAAAACTCTTACACGTTTCAATATCCAGCTCCCATGTCCCTTCCTCATGCCCAGGTCCTGTGTAGTTCACCTTTGTTATTTCTTAGCACAATTCCAAAAGCCTCCAAGTATTTTAAGGCTTCAGCAGAGGCAAGGCAACACAAGAAGACATGGGGCAGACCAACTGAAAGCAATGTGAGAGCACGGAGACATCTGTGAGAAGGAGTTAGTAACAATGGCTAAAGCAAACAGAAGGAAGAGTCTGAAGGTAGGAGGCACACAGTTACTAGGCTACAGCTAGATAGTCTAAGAAGAGTGACTCAAACTAGCACTAAGTGAAACAAGGAGGAGAAAAGAAGTCCCACATGTAGATTTCAAAGCATCAGAAAACCAGTAAAAATAAGTAAAAATTTTTAAGAAGTCTATGGCGACAGAGCAATTATTCCCCGTCAATTCTGTCATTTGGTCCTTGAGAGAAAAACAGGAAATAAAAAGACTCCACAAAATACTGCTTGCACTGACCCTTCAATTGCCTCGGAAAATGGGAGGCTACAAAACCAATCTAATAATCACATATAACATCTAAATGCAGAATGGCATATATGTGATGGGATGAACGATTTAAATCACCATAACTGGAACCGGCATAAAGTACAATCTGTATCAATTCCTTCTCCTTAAGGGTGGTAATCCACTGTAAGATTAAAAGCTCAAAAAGCATTTGTTGAATGAATCAATGATAAATGAGTCAATTAAAGATAAAAAAAATTACACGAACGGTAGATAAGGCAAAAATGTCTGAATATGTTCAAATCTTATTCCAGAGAAGATGATTCAGAAGAATGTAATGAATCATTATGAAAAATAATCTTGAAATCTGCTTGAACATTTCAATTCATTATACTAAGTTTTATTTTTTGTTTAAAAGAAAAAGCTTAGTGAATTAATATGGACTAATAACTGATAAAGAAATGTTAGAGTAACTTATCAAAAAAAAAAGGTTTATTTTAAATTTCCCCAAAATATCTTTTCTTATAATGCTTTCATTCATTTTTTTCCTCTTAAGCACAAATTGAGCCTCAAAGTTAAAAAAAAAAAAGAAATTCTATCAGACACTATGAAGACAAAAAGGAAAAGTTACAGTCTCAATACAAAAATCCTCATAGTATTAGCAGGGAGATAGCGAGTGTGCATGCACACATGCACACACACACATATATATACCGAATGCATAAAATCCAAGGGACTATAAAAAGCAGTGGTAGTAATAGTAATAACACACCTACTCTGTACAAAAAAATCAAAATTTAAGCTAGAGTTTCAGTTAAAGGTTTGTGGAAGGGTTAAGAAGTTTTATATCAGTTATTAAAAATAAATCAGTGAAGAAAAAAATACACACAAATAATAAAACTTAAACAGATTAAGCAAGCAAAACAGGGGTGGGGTGAAAGGAAGGAAAAAAGTGTCCTATGGACTAGACCAAGGAAGCTGTGATCAAATCCAAAATGAGTTATTGGGCCAAATAGGGAAGTGCCAGCCTGGCGCTCTGTTCCCACTAACCATACGGCAATCCTTCTGTCATGTCCTGGGTTCCAGTTTTTTTACTGATCAAATAAAGGGGGGGTCGAACTAGCTTTTCTCCTAAGGTCGCCACCCCTTTAGCTCCAAAATCCTGATACAGGTTTTCTAACAGCCAATATTTTCCTATTCGAAAGACAGGCAAGATTTTATACTGTTTTCATTATATGAGATTAGATTGCTTTTTAGGCTGGGCATAAATACAAATAATTAGATCATTTCAGCATTCCAAATTATGAAAACAAATACTGAAGAGTCAGCATGAAACTCAGGAGTAACTACAAGAAGTCGTTATGGAGATACAGGAGTACCCAGTTACACAGAAAATATTGCAATGGTTACTGAGTTGTCCAAATCATCTGATGGATGAGGAAACAATTCTAGGTATAAAGAGAAGATGACACAATCCTGTGCATTCTTAGGTCATCACTTCTACAGCTTCTGATTCACTTCACTCACTGCCATCCTTTTGACTTCTATAAAATGCTCTTGAGACAGCGGATAAATCTTGGGTTACATAGTACGGTATTATCATGTAAGTCATTCTTGCTCCTCATCAGGCCTGTTCTAATGAATTTAAGAACTCACCGCCCGAGCTGAGTCACCGAAGTCGATCTTCAACCTCCCCATGGCCCTGATGATAGCAATGATTGACTGGATGGTGTTACTGTAGACCACTGCTTTGTACTGCTTACATTCTTCCTCTGAATAACCAGCTTCGTGTATAATTCTAATGAGACAAAAGGAAAAAAAAAAAGCAAAAAACACTTACTTCCTTTGATGGAAGGATACAGTTAAATATAAGAAACAAATTTAATGTTTTCAATCTACTTACTTCATTTGCTTCACAATTGTACTTTTCCCAGATTCACCAGCACCTAAAAAAAAAAAAGTAAGACAAAGGATTTCTAACTTCATCACTTATGCATATCCAACCCCCAACACAGGCACACTCATGAGTGCGTGCACACACATGCACACACACATTTTCTTTGTCTTACAGCTAAATTTTGTTTTACATCAAAACAATCTTTTTTAAAGGATTAATTTTTTTTAAAGATTTTATTTATTTATTTGAGAGAGAGTGAGTGAGAAAGAGAGCGCACACAAGCAGGAGCAGAGGGAGAGGGAGAAGCAGACTCCCCACTGAGCAGGGAGCCCGATGTGGGGCTCGATCCCAGGGCCCTGGGATTACGACCTGAGCCCAAAGCAGATGCTTAACCGACTGAGCCACCCAGGCACCCCCTTTTTTTAAAGGATTTATTGAGAGAGAGAGAGAAAGAGTGTGTGGGGGGGCACAAGGACAGAATCCTCAAGCAGAATCCCCACTGAGTGCAGAGCCTGACAGGGGGCTAGATCCCACAACCCATGAGATCATGACCTGAGCCAAAACCAAGAGCCAGACGCCCAACTGACTAAGCCACCCAGGTGGCCCTATATCAAAACAATCTTTAATGGTTTCCAAACATATAGAAAAATTGTCAAAAATAAGTCCCATCTGTTTATTACTTCATGATACTTAAATTCAATAAACTTAACTGAAAAAAATGCTTTTAATTATTGTATTCTCTAAACCGTTAAAAAATTCGATCTTCTATAACTTAAAGCACTACAAATTAGTTTTATTCAAAATTTTGCTCCATCTTGGGGAAGATGTTCTGTTTGGTCAGTCATCCTAATTTTAACCTTTGCTGCTTCTTAAGAATGAAGTAGAGGGCAGTGGTACCAAGAAGCCATATAACAAATAACTGAATATATGTTACAACAGCTGTGACTCATGCAACGTATGTTCAACCACCATCATTACACATCTGACACATAGCCGACATAATCTGCTAGCACTGGGGATGCAGTGGTATGCAGGACAGAAATGTCTCCCCCATGTTCTTCTAGCCTCCCTGTCACCCAAGTCATAAACCCATTTTCAGAACACTCCTTCACTTTCTACATATGCAAGTATGTAGGACCTTCACAAGATCCCTAGCATTATGCCATTATAACATAAAAATATTACTAATCAAATGGCCCTTTATAAAGGTAGAGCCCTCCTATCCTTCACATTTAACAGTAGCTGATATCTTCACATCACATTATATCAATTACTTGTCAGGCTCCTTCCAATTGCTAGACACAGAGAATATCTGAACATAGGACACAAAACAAAGAAAGTATGACAAGTCTATCATTTGCCTTCATGTTGTCTTTGGCCAGGGCTACATATCATAGAGGTATTTATCACGGTTTCAGAGATACAACTAGGATTTTTGTTATGTGGGTCCCATATTCCCATTTTCCCAGGGCCCTTCCTACAGCGCTGTGTGATCCAGCATTACTGAATAACTTACAGTTCCAAGAACACCTCCTGTGATCACACTACAGATCTTCAAACATACTGTTTCCCCTGCCAAAATTTAATTTACTCTGCTCCTTCTTGCCACCCTGGTTATCCTCCATCTACCATAAACTTACCCTCTTCATCAACTACCTTTTCCTGATCCACTTCCCCAGGGATCCCTGCCACGCCTCACTTTGCACATGTTTCTATGAATATTTCTTGAATTCTCAGCAGCTAACTTGTGCTAGACACACAGTCAACCAGAAATGTACTTGAATTTATTTAAACTACATGTGCCTGTTACAATTAAATAGCAAACTCTGGGCTTTGTTCCCTTCACGCCATCCCCTCTAGCCACACACACACACAGACACACACACACGCACACACACACGCACGCACACACACTCCAAAATCACAGAGGCATCTGAGAACAGACCATAGTTACATGGCCTATTTGAAAATCCTGGGGCAGGGGGCAGGGGGGAGCTGCTTAAATTTTACTTGTGATTTGATATTCAAGAAATTTTCCCAAGATACCAGCACATTAAGTAGAAAAGCAGGAGCTGAATAAACAATGAGGGCATTCTTCATTTACAGCCAGCCTTTGAATGTTTCAGGGCATCTGCCAATAAAAACAATTCCAAGATAAACAACCCATTATTTATTAATCAACAACAGTGTACTTGGCTCTGTGAAAAGCACCATTGTAGCCATTATGGCCTCACACATTTCTTTCTCTCACTGAAGAGAGATCCACCCAACTAACATACCCTAGGTAGTTTCCAGTGGGGCTATCTTTAAGAAGGCCCTCTGGGTTTCTACAGCACTGCAAACTGAGTCAGCGGCAGCCATGCTGTGATGACAAGACCTTCTAGATCCCTGTAACCACACACAGAAGTGGTGATTCCATTGGCATAGTGACCTCTGATGAACAGCCACCCAAGGATCGTTCATTTAGTGAAACAGCTCAACAACTGGAAGGCCCAGAAAAGCTCACATGATACAAGCCAGTCAGGTCTGAGAGCCAAGTGGCATAAAAATCAGGGAATAGTAAAAATAAAAGAAATAAGATTATCAGTTGAACTATGTATATAACAGATGAGAATTTTATAATCTTAAGAAAAAAACAAATTTTCCTAACATTAAGTTCTAATTCATTTCACATCTCAAAATAATCAATAGCATGGGACACTTAGCTTACTTTGCAATGAGCACCTTAAGTCAATGGCTTGTGGTTCAAAATATCCTGAAATCTGTTTAACATTAAAGATTGAGGATGGGAGTATTATTAATTGGATTTTTACCTAATTTGCTAGTCACAAGGTGCTCTTTGAGGCATAGCTATCCCAGAGGCAGAAATGCTGAAAAAAGAGTCTTTCAAAGCTTAGGAATTTTATGTAATTAGTTTTCAATTCTCACTTCCATGCAGACGGACTCCTAAGAGGAAAATCAGAAATGCTACATGGTCAGGGTTCCAACATAATACATACTGGTATTCTTTCCACACAGCATACAGAAAAGAGTTAAAGGCTGTTCTCTACAAATCTAAGCACAATCATGTTTGAGACACTGACAGAAGAAATACTGCAAAAAAAAAAAAAAAAAAATCTCAGAGCTAGTGGAGAAGCCCGAGAAAGAAGAAAAGTAAATTTTACTAGCAGTACTCAACTAGACAGCTATTGTTTTTCCCTTAATCCAGAAGCGGCATTAAAAAGGGTTGGAAGCACCCTTCTTTCATGGAGAAACAAGGAATATGGAACATGTATGAAAAGATCAAAGTGTGTGACCACTCTGGTCACAACACCAGGCTGGTCAAGGTGACTAAGTCATCTACAAAGTAACTGTCAACAAGCTGGTCACACTGTCAAATGAGAGAGTACTAGGAAGGGAGATTTTAACTTCCAAAGGGCCAAGAATGTGTGCAATATAGTCATGGTAGACTAGTAAGCCAATGGGCTGTAAAGTCAAAGGTGGGATCACCAAAGGGGTCCCTTGGCCTCTTTTTTTTTTTAAGATTTATTTATTTCAGAGAAAGAGAGGGAGAGAGAGTGAGCATAAGTAGGAGGGGGAGAGGGACAGAGAATTTCAAGCAGACTCTGTACTGAGCATGGAGCCCAACACAGGGCTCCATCTCACGACCATGAGATCATGACCTCAGCCAAAACCAAGAATGGGATGCCCAACTGACTGTACCATCCAGGCACCCCCCCTCAGATCTCTAAGGAGGAAGTGGCTAATAGAAAATTGCACCTCTGAGAGCAAAGAGTAAGCTCAGCAGGAGTATGAAGCGGAGCTCAGCATCTGATGGTAACACACCACACAGATGGTGGAAGGTCAAAGAGCATCGCCACAGTAACACTGAGAGGAAACTCATCACAGTTTGGGGTCACACGTGCACAGCCACCTACTAACAAGGGGATTCGGGAAAGGGAAACACATCAAGTAAGGACAAGCAGGGAGAAGGAACCAAACCACAAACAAGATCTAAGTAAAGTAACCCTTGGCTAGATAGATTCTAATTCTTTGACTAGACTTATATAATTCACCATTTAAAAATAATAATCAAATAGTGTCTGCCCCTGATTTTGTTGAGGAGCAGTATAGGAAATCTAAAGTTTTAACTGCAAGTGGTTTAAAAACAAAGAACCTCTGACCTCAGAAAACAAATACTTTTATCCCCCCAAGAAGATCCTTTGTCCAATTCTTTGCTTAGGGTCACATTTAGAACATTTATTTCCTGGCTTCAGGATTTAAGCTGCTCATGATATCAGAGGCCATTCAGCTATTAAGATGGCAATTTTGCTATCTTATTCTGAATTCGACACCACCAACTCTACTTTTAAGGAATCCTAATTTTTATGTAGAATTTCAACAATTTCAAATTTTTACAGTGAATAAAGCTACAGAATAATTTAGTACAAACTGGAATAAAACCAAATTACAAGTGCATATAAAGTCACTTGTTTATCATAGTGCTGCCATACAATCAACAAGATTAAGGTCCTTATATTTAAGACAGAAGCAATAAAGAAGGTGTAAGGGCAAATATAAATTTAAAACAGGAGGCTTAATTAAACCTAAGGGGAGAGATAACCCTACCCTCTTATCCTTAGAACATTTACTTTAGAAAAATTATAGTTATAAATACTTTTTCTCTCTTTCAAATATGTGTGTGACGTATTTTAGGAAAACAATTAGGTTGGGTGGTGGTGGTGGTTGTTTTTTTGTCAGCTTTATAACCCAGAACATCTTTCTCAAGAGAATGGGAGCCATTTCTTTGAAATGTGAACATCAAAGAAAACAGCATCCCTATCTCCCAGTTTCTGTGGAAGGGTAGGGGTCTAACTTGGGTGGGTGCCTTGCTCCAAGATAGAAAATTACCTCCTGTCATAAAGATATATGTTTCTCCTCTGGATAAGGCCAATAAGCTAACATGAATGGTCTACACAATGAACTATGTGCATAAAGCGTCAAGCCTCTTAAGTACTAGTCAGGTCTACCGTGAAAATATTTATGTAGTAAGTTGCATCTGTTTAGCTATATAAGGGGATGAGATTTCTTTCTGTCTTTGCAATCTTTTAGTGGACTGCCTCTAATATCACACTATGGTTCAATGCTTATTCAAAAATAAGTGTTTTTTTTTCCTCTGCTACATTTGTAAGGAGGATTTCTAAGTTGGGAGAAGATTTTGTTTCTAATTTCATTCCTCGACAAGGGTCATAACCTAGTTCTTGACAAGCTATTCTGTTTAATTTTCAGTTAACTCCCAAATTCGGGCAACTAAGGGCAGTTCCAGCCATTATTTCTACATCTGTACTACTTAACTTTGAAAAATTCTAATCTTTTTTTTCTTCCCACAAATGGCAGCTCAAACAGGTTTGTCCAATAAATCCAACAGAACAGAACAGCAGTTCTCAAACTAAGATCTCAGGGCCAAAAGCACTAGCAATACTTACAGTATCAGTAACACTTAAAAATGCACATTCCCAGGCCCCAATCAAAATTTACTGAATCAGAAACTCTGGGAGTAGGCCCAGCAATCTGTGTTTTAAGAAACCCTCCAAGTGATTCTGCTGGAAGCTAAAGACTATGAACCAATGAGGTAGAAGAAAGGTCACCTTTTTTTCTTGATTACTGATCAGAATAATTGTAGTCATTTAATTGCTGACTACCTATAAAAAACATGAACTAATTCTATTTTCCTCCTCCCCTCAAAAGTGAGCTAAGTAATACTGTCTTACATTTCTGCAAATAGCTTATTAAAAGGAATCAGGCTTCTCAATTTTCATATCTACTTCTGCATTTAATATGGTGCAATTACTTGTTACTTAGGTTGAAGTACATAAAGAAAATCTGGGGGGGGGGGGCGGAGCAAGATGGCAGAGGTGTAGGAGACCTGGATTTCATCTGGTCCCAGGAATTCAGCTGGATAGGGATCAAACCATTCTGAACACCTACAAATTCAACAGGAGATCGAAGAAAAGAATAGCAACAACTCTCTGAACAGAAAGGCAACCACTTTCTGGAAGGTAGGACGTACGAAGTGAATCTGAGGCGTTATTAGGGAGGACAGACGGCAGGGGAGGGGGCCTCCATTGGCTGCTTCTGGCAAGTGATAGAGCAGCAGAGCACAAAATCAGAACTTTTAGAAGTCTGCTCCGCTGAGGGACGTCGCTACAGTGGCTAAGTGGGGGGTGGAACCCTCGTGGGACAGTGTGGTCCCAGGACTCTCGGGGTCACAGAAAGACCGGGGGTGCCTAAGTGTGGCAGAGCTCCCAGGTATCAGAGCAGGGAAGCCGGCTGCAGAGACGGAGCCGAGGCATGGGCTCTCAGCTCGGGGTTGCCATAAACCATGATCTGTGGCACAGTCGGGCCACTGCTCCTCCAGCAGGGACCCAACAAGCAGCAGATCCGGGGAGACTCCCTTTTGTCCCCCGGAATAGTGGCACAGGAGCGCACTGCAGGGATCTGCTGGGTTTGGAGACTCCACACCAGGTCGTGTGCCAGAGATAGTAACACTCAGTCACAGGCCGGGTGAGCAAGGAGGGCGGCTGGAGACCAGGGAGATGGGAGTGATTGACTGCTTTTCTCTGGGGGTGCACTGAGGAATGGGGCCCCGAGTTCCCAGCTCCTCTGGGCGGAGATTGGGAGGCCATCATTTTCACTCTCGTCCTCCAAAGCTGGACGGAAAGCCTGCAGGGAACAAAAGCTCCCAAGAGCAAACCTGAGCACATTACTCACCCAGACCGGCAAGGGTGGGGCAATTCCACCTCCAGGAAAGACATTTGGGAACCATGGCAACAGGTCCCTCCCGCAGAAGATCAGCAAGACCCGCCAGCCAAGACCAAGTTTACCAATCAATGAGAACGGCAGAACTCCAGCGCTAGGGGAATACTGCACATAGAATCCATGGCTTTTTTACCATGATTCTTTAGTCTTTCAAAGTTAATTGTTTTTTAACTGTCTTTTTTTTTTTTTTTTAATTTTTCTTTTTCCCTTTTTCAACCAACATCTTATCAATCCCTTTTGTAAAAAGTATTTATTTTTCATTTTTAGAGTCATATTCTATCCCTTCATAGTAGTTACCCTTATTTTTGGTATATGTATATAAGTTGTTCTCTAAAATTTTGAGATACATTTTCTTCTAACAGATCAAAATATACCCTAAATCTCTAGTGTATGGCTTTGTTCTAGTCTTCTGCCTGATCACATTCTCTCCCTTTTTTTTTAAAATCCTCTTCTTTCTTTTTTCCACCAACTTATCAATTCCTTTTATAAAATCTTTTATAATTTTCATCTTTACAGTCATATTCCATCCCTTCATCTTATTAAACCTTATTTTTGTACATATATATGTTTTCCTTTCTTTAAAATTTTGGGAGACACTTTCTTCTAAGAGACCAGAATATGCCCAAACCTAGTGTATGGCACTGATCTATGCACCAGCCTGATCATATTTGATCATATTCTTTTTGTTTTGTTTTGTTTTTGTTTGTTTTTATCTTTTTCTTTTTTCTTTCTTTCCCTTTCTTTTCCCCCGGCTTCAGGTCTTTTCTGATTTGTTTAGTGTATATTTTCTGGGGACGTTGTTACCCTGTTAGCATTTTCTTCTCTCACTCATCTATTCTCCTCTGGACAAAATGAGAAGATGGAAAAAATCACCTCAACAAAAAAAACAAGAGGCAGTACCGACTGCCAGGGACCTAATCAACACAGATATTAGTACGATGTCGAAACTAGCGTTCAGAATGATGATTTTAAAGATACGAGCTGGCCTTGAAAAAAGCATGGAAGTTATTAGTAGTATTAAAACTCTTTCTGGAGAAATAAAAGAACTAAAATCTAACCAAGTTGAAATCAAAAAGGCTATTCATGATTTGCAATCAAAACTGGAGGCTCTAACTGCTAGGATAAATGAGGCAGAAGAGAGAATTAGTGATATAGAAGACAAAATGATGGAAAATAAAGAAGCTGAGAAAGAGATAAACAACTACTGGATCACGAGGACAGAATTCAAGAGATAAGCGATACCATAAGACGAAACAACATTAAAATAATTGGGATCCCAGAAGAAGAACAAAGAGAGAGGTATATTGGAGCAAATTATAACAAAGAACTTCCCTAATTTGGGGAAGGAAACAGGCATCAAAATCCAGGAGGCACGGAGAACCCTCTCAAAATCAATAAAAATAGGTCAACACCCCAACATCTAATAGTAAAACTTATGAGTCTCAGAGACGAAGAGAAAATCCTGAAAGCAGCTCAGGAGAAGAGATATGTAACCTACAATAGTAGAAACATTAGATTGGCAACAGACCTATCCACAGAGACCTGGAAGGCCAGAAAGGACTAGCATGATATCTTGAGAGCACTAAATGAGAAAATATGTAGCCAAGAATACTATATCCAGCTAGGCTGTCATTGAAAATAGAAGGAGAGATAAAAAGCTTCCAGGACAAACAAAAACTAAAGGAATTTACAAACACGAAACCAGCCCTACAAGAAATCTTGAAAGGGGTCCTCTAAGCCTAGAGAGAGCCTAAAAGCAACAGAGATCAGAAAGGAACACAGACAATATACAGTAACAGTCACCTTACAGGCAACACAATGGCACTAAATTCCTATCTTTCAATAGTTACCCTGAATGTAAATGCGCTCAATGCCCCAATCAAAAGACACAGGCTATCAGATTGGATAAAAAAACAAGACCCATTGATATGCTGTCTGCAAGAGACTCATTTTAGACTCAAAGACACCCCCAGATTAAAGTGAAGGGGTGTAAAACCATTTACCGTGCTAATGGACACCAAAAGAAAGCTGGGGTGGCAATTCTTATATCAGACAAATTAGGTTTTAAACCAAAGACTGTAATAAAGAAATGAGAAAGGACACTATATCATATTTAAAGGGTCTATCCAACAAGAAGATCTAACAATTAAGCAAAGAAACACATCGACAACAATACAATAATAGTGGGGGACTTTAACACCCCCTCACTGAAATGGACAGATCATCTAAGCAAAAGATCAATAAGGAAATAAAGACTTTAAATGACACACTGGACCAAATGGACTTCACAGATATATTCAGAACATTCCATCCCAAAGCAACAGAATGCACATTCTTCTCTAGTGCTCATGGAACATTCTTCAGAATAGATCACATCCTAGGTCACAACCAGTACCAAAAGACTGGGATCATTCCCTGAATATTTTCAGACCACAGTGCTTTGAAACTAGAACTCAGTCACAAGAGGAAAGTCGGAAAGAACTCAAATACATGGAGGCTAAAGAGCATCCTACTAAAGAATGAATGGGTCAACAAGGAAATTAAAGAAGAATTTAAAGAATTCATGGAAACCAATGAAAATGAAAACACAACTGTTCAAAATCTTTGGGATGCAGCAAAGGCAGTCCTAAGAGGCAAGTATATAGCAATACAAGCCTTTCTCAAGAAACAAGAAAGGTCTCCAATACACAACCTAACCCTACACCTAAAGGAGCTGGAGGAAGAACAGCAAAGAAAGCCTAAACCCAGCAGGAGAAGAGAAATAATAAAGATAAGAGCAGAAATCAATGAAATAGAAACCAAAAGAACAGTAGATCAAAGAAACTAGGAGCTGGTTCTTTGAAAGAATTAACCAGATTGATAAATCCCTGGCCAGACTTATCAAAAAGAGAAGAGAAATGACCCAAATCAACAAAATCATGAATGAAAGAGGAGAGATCACAACCAACACCAAAGAAATACAAACAATTATAAGAACATATTATAAGCAACTATAGGCCAGCAAATTAGATAATCTGGAAGAAATGGATGCATTCCTAGAGAGGTATCAACTACCAAAACTGAGCCAGGAAGAAATAGAAAACCTGAACAGATCTATAACCACTAAGGAAATTGAAAGAGTCGTCAAAAATCTCCCAACAAGCAAAAGCCCAGGGCCAGATGGCTTCCCAGGGGATTTCTACCAAACATTTAAAAAATTAATACCTATCCTTTGGTATTTTCCTTTTCCAAAAAATTGTAATGGAAGGAAAACTTCCAAACTCATTTATGAGGCCACTATTACCTCGATCCCAAAACCAGACAAAGGCCCCATCAAAACGGAGAATTACAGACCAACATCCTTGATTAACACAGATGCAAAAATTCTCACCAAAATACTAGCCAATAGGATCCAACAGTACATTAAAAGGATTATTCACCATGACCAAGTGAGATTTATCCCTGGGCTGCAAGGTTGGTTCAACATCCACAAATCAATCAATGTGATACAATACATTAATAAAAGAAATAACAAGAATCATATGATCCTCTCAATAGATGCAGAAAAAGCATTTGACAAAGTTCAGCATCCTTTCTTGATCAAAACTCTTCAGAGTATAGGGATAGAGGGTACATACCTCAATATCATAAAAGCCATCTATGAAAAACCTACAGCAAATATTATTCTCAATGGGGAAAAACTGAGAGCTTTCTCCCTAGGGTCAGGAACGTGGCAGGGATGTCCACTATCACCACTGCTATTCAACATAGCATTAGAAGTCCTAGCCACAGCAATCAGACAACAAAAAGAAAGAAAAGGCATCCAAATCGGCAAAGAAGAAGTCAAACTCACTGTCTGCAGATGATATGATACTTTATGTGGAAAACCCAAAAGACTCCACCCCAAAACTGCTAGAACTCATAAGGAATTCAGTAAAGTGGCAGGATATAAAATCAATGAATAGAAATCAGTGGCATTCCTATACACCAACAACAAGACAGAAGAAAGAGAAATTAAGGAGTCGATCCCATTTACAAATGCACCCCAAACCATAAGATACCTAGGAATAAATCTAACCAAAGAGGCAAAGGATCTGTACTCAGAAAACTATAAAATACTCATGAAAGAAATTGAGGAAGACACAAGGAAATGGAAAAACGTTCCATGCTCATGGATTGGAAGAACAAATATTGTGAAGATGTCAATGCTACCTAGAGCAATCTACACATTCAATGCAATCCCCATCAAAATACCATCCACTTTTTTCAAAGAAATGGAACAAATAATCCTAAAATTTGTATGGAACCAGAAAAGACCCCGAATAGCCAGAGGAATGTTGAAAAAGAAAAGCAAAGCTGGCGGCATCACAATTCCAGACTTCCAGCTCGATTACAAAGCTGTCATCATCAAGACAGACACAAAAACAGACACATAGATCAATGGAACAGAAGAGAGAGCCCAGAAATGGACCCTCAACTCTATGGTCAACTCATCTTTGACAAAGCAGGAAACAATGTCCAATGGAAAAAAGACAGTCTCTTCAACAAATGGTGTTGGGAAAATTGGACAGCCACATGCAGAAGAATGAAACTGGACCATTTCCTTACACCACACACAAAAATAGACTCCAAATGGTTGAAAGACCTCAATGTGAGACAGGAGTCCATCCAAATCCTAAAGGAGAACACAGGCAGCAACCTCTTCGACCTCAGCCGCAGCAACTTCTTCCTAGAAACATCGCCAAAGGCAAGGGAAGCAAGGGCAAAAATGAACTATTGGGACCTCATGAAGATAAAAAGCTTTTGCACAGCAAAAGAAACAGTCAACAAAACCGAAAGACAACCTACAGAATGGGAGAAGATATTTGCAAATGACATAAAAGGGCTAGTATCCAAAATCTATAAAGAACTTCTTAAACTCAACACCCAAAGAACAAATGATCCAATCAAGAAATGGGCAGAAGACATGAACAGACATTCTTCCAAGGAAGACATCCAAATGGCCGACACATGAAAAAGTGCTCAACGTCGCTCGGCATCAGGGAAATCCAAATCAAAACCTCAATGAGATATCACCTCACACCAGTCAGAATGGCTAAAATTAACAAGTCAGGAAATGACAGATGTTGGGGGGATGCGGAGAAAGGGGAACCCTCCTACACTGTTGGTGGGAATGCAAGCTGGAGCAGCCACTCTGGAAAACAGTATGGAGGTTCTTCAAAAAGTTGAAGAGAGAGCTACCATACGATCCAACAATTGCACTACTGGGTATTTATCCCAAAGATACAAATGTAGGGATCCGAAGGGGTACATGCACCCCGATGTTTATAGCAGCAATGTCCACAATAGCCAAACTGTGGAAAGAGCCAGGATAAAGAAGACGTGATACACACACACACACACACACACACACACACACACACAATGGAATATTATGCAGCCATCAAAAGGAATGAAATCTTGCCATTTGCAAGGGCGTGGATAGAACTGGAGAGTGGTATGCTGAGCAAACTAAGTCAATCAGAGAAAGACATGTATCATATGACCTCACTGATATGAGGAATTCTTAATCTCAGGAAACAAACTGAGGGTTGCTGAAGTGGTGGGAGGTGGGAGCGATGAGGTGGCTGGGTGATAGACACTGGAGAGGGTATGTGCTAAGGTGAGCGCTGTGAATTGTGCAAGACTGTTGAATCACAGATCTGTACCTCTGAAACAAATAATACATTATATGGTTAAAAAAAAAAAAGAAGAAGAAGAAGAATATAGCAGGAGGGGAAGAATGAAGGGGGGGAATCGGAGGAGGAGATGAACCATGAGAGACGATGGACTCTGAGAAACAAACTGAGGGTTCTAGAGGGGAGGGGGGTGGGAGGAATGGTTAGCCTGGGTATTAAAGAGGGCACGTTCTGCATGGAGCACTGGGTATTATATGCACATAATGAATTATGGAACACTACATCAAAAACTAATGATGTAATGTATGGTGATTAACATAACATAATAATAAAAAAAACTTCCATGAAAAAAATATAAAGAAAATCTATTTTCACATAATTATGTAGTTAGAAAAGGGAAGAGCAATTTAATAGCATTTATAGTTAACTGTGGATAGTCTTCTTTGATTCTATATCAAAATTTGAAAAGCATAGCTTAAAGATTGGTTATAATGCATTTCTATGAACTTTTCATACTTTGATACTTTAAAGTTAATTGGTCTATCTTGTACTTGGATGGGTATTTTACCCATGTCTGATTTGGAAATTAGTTCACTAAGCTGTGCAGAACTCAATATTGATGTATTTTTAATACAAAATGATACTAACATAATAAGAATATATACTATCTGTAGTATATGTATTTATTTAATCACCTTTTTAATATTACCTATAATTTCATCAGAAAAGACTTTAGGTCTTGCGAAGATATCAGACTCTCAGTTCTAGGGATACATTTTTTTAAGTTCAAAAAATTTTTTTTGCTTAAAATCTCTAATTTTATTATTGGCAACTAATACTGTTAGCAGTTTTCTTTGAAGTGACAAACTAACTGCCAAATCCCAACGCAGGACTAACCATAATTTTCTTCAAGTATAAGTGGTATTCCAAGAAAAGAGCAACTAGTTCAATTCACAACTCAAACAATCACACAACTGTTTTTCCTCAAGATAACCAACACGCTTTGGAACATGGCAGAGTCCTCTGGGTATACTTCATATTTGGTTACACAGTATATTAAAGAAGTATGTACCTAACAGTCAAGATTTAATAAAAATAATGATTTTTTACAACTTCAGCATTCTTTATCACAAGTGCATAGTAGTGAAGCCTACAATGACTACTGGTACAATTTAGTGCCATTGACCTGACTCAGTAGTTTGAAGAGATTTGTATTTTGGTACTAGTATTTGGTACTATTAGTATTTGGTACTATCATAACAAATGACAACACAATAACAAAGGCAAACAACATCTTAGTATTATTATGAAAATGGTCTCCTCTGAGAGAGGAGGGTCCATGGTTCACTCCTAGAAATGCTGATTTAAGGTCTTTCACAGGCACTGGACTATAAGCTATGAAGGAAGAGAGCTTTGTTTTGTTTGTTTTTAAGATTTTATTTATTTGAGAGAGCGAGCATGAGCAGGGAGCAGGGAGGGAGGGGTAGAGGGAGAGGGAAAAGCAGACTCTGCACTGAGCAGGGAGCCCCTCCCAACACAGGCTCCTGAGATCATGACCTGAGCCAACGTCAGATGCTTAACCAACTGAGCCACCCAGGAGCCCCCAGAGCCTTGGTTTTTTTCACCATGATATCCCCAAAGTTTTCTCCTATACTGAGCACAGGGCAGGAATGCAATAAACACATTTGCTGGCAGGCAGACAGGAAGGAAATACACCATGAAGAAAGTATGAGAAAATGTAGCAATAATTTCATGAACTGTGGAAAGGGAGAATTCTCTTAGAAGACTGGAAAAAATAAAAGTGTGGTGGGAACTTGTGATTGCCCATTAAAACAGGCTCTCTTCTATTGTAATAGGACTACTGGCTGGGAACTTGGCAGCTAAAGACTATATTTTCCATCCTCACTGCTACAGTGCTAGGTATAACATCACCACATTCCCCATCAAAGCATATGATGTGTGCAAAAGGAAAATGCAGCCTTGGATTCTCTCTCCTGGTCCTTCGTATGAGCCAGAAGTTAGACGTGTCTGTGGTCTTGTTCTAAGTATGTGGATTAAAACAATGCCCACGGGCATTAAGACAATGCTGGGGCAACAAGAAGACAGAAACTTGGGTCGTTCAATGCCACGTGAGGAGAGCACCTCAACACTACTTAAACTTTAGATTTGTTACATGGAAGAAATAAGCATCCATCTTCATTAGGCCATGGTCAAATTAGGTTTCTTTGGTACAGAGCTTGGACTTCAGGCTGACAAATTTTTTTAAAGTTGTCTAGGTTTAAATATATAAGCAAATATATAAACACAGAGATATATAAACCAAAGAAACTAAATATCCCCAAACCTACAGATCACTATAAATGAAGCAGAAAGGCAAAGTACAGAATAGGGGAAAATATCAGTAATTAATGAGTATCAAAACATAGATTTAATGCATAATGAATTAACATTGACCAAAAAAAAGAGAAAAATTTATAGAGGAAAAACAAACCTATATTTTTAACCTATATATAAATATATATTCATAAAAAAATACATTAAAAGATGTATATCATTAAATGTTTATATCTTAGGCAATTTTATTCCTCAAATATTTCTGTAATTGCCAAATTTTTATGTTGTACATAACACTGACTCAAAATTATGCAATTTATTTAGAAAAACTTGGTCATATCTCTCTTGTGATCAAATTTGAATAAAATTATCTTTTTAAATTTCATTTGCTTCAGACCCACATTCCCATATCATCACTCACTCATGCATATAAATCTCACATTCTAATCACAGCAAATTACTTTTACTACTAAAACTTTCATGATCATCCCTACCTTCCCCTATTTTATCCTAAGTGGAGCCCCTTATCAAAATGGACACTAAAAATGACCACACCTTGTTTAGGCAGGGGAGTATCTGGGGCTGAGCCTTCCCAACCAAGGTACTTCCAATTTTCAGGCAGTGTGGAAACTAAGATGACAGACACTGGGTCTACCACATGGCCCAATATGGCAGACGGGATGACCACAGCCCTACAGAGACTTGGGTGAGAGATTATGAGGCTGCACTTCGAGGCAGCTCAAGCAGGTAGGCTCTCTGCAAGCCATGATTTATAGCACGAGACACTTCAACTGTGATGCCAGGACCACCTATGTAAGAGCCATCATGTTCAAGACCAGAAGAGGCAGAGCATAGCACATCTAAGACTCTGGCCCTGCTACAATGAGCTGCATAAGTCACTCTGCCCTTTCTTCCCACTCACACTCTGACCCCCACGCCAATTAGGCATAACAGCCAGGAGTGGAGGATGGCAAATGATAAAACATTTTCATATGAAAACTACATAAATGGACTGTTTACTCAGCCATAAAAAAGAATGAATTTTTGCCATTTGCAACATGGATGGACCTAGAGGGTGTTATGCTAAGTGAAATAAGTCAGACAGAGAAAGGCTAATACCATTTGATTTTACTTATATGTGAAATCTAAAAAAAAAAAAAAAAAAAAAAAAACTGAAGAAACAAAAAAAAACACAGATTCATGAATACAGAGAACAAACTGGTGGTTGCCAGAGGAGAAGTCAGGGGGCAGGCATGGATGAAATACGTGAAGGGGATTCAGAGGTACAAACTTCGAGTTATAAAATGAATAAGTCATTGAAATGAAAAGTACAGCATAAGGAATATAGTCAATAATACTGTAATAACATTGTATGGCGACCGCACTTATTGTGGTGAGGATTCAGTAATGTGCAGAACTGCCAATTCAATGTTGTACATCTGAAACTAATATAATACTGTATGTTAATAATAATTCAATTAAAAAATAAATGGGGGCGCCTGGGTGGCTCAGTTGGTTAAGCGACTGCCTTCGGCTCAGGTCATGATCCTGGAGTCCCTGGATCGAGTCCCGCATCGGGCTCCCTGCTCGGCAGGGAGCCTACTTCTCCCTCTGACCCTCCCCCCTCTCATGTGCTCTCTCTCTCTCTCATTCTCTCTGTCCCAAATAAATAAATAAAATAAAAAAATAAATGGGCTGTTTATTTTTTTTTTAATTTATTTATTTATTCATGAGAGACAGAGAGAGAGAGAGAGAGAGGCAGAGGGAGAAGCAGGCTTCCCGCGGAGCAGGGAGCCCAATGCGGGACTCGATCCCAGAACCCTGGGATCATGACCTGAGCCGAAGGCAGACACTCAACCATCTGAGCCACCCAGGCGCCCCTAAATGGGCTGTTTAAATAATCAGATTGGACTAAGGCTTAAGCAACATTGAACATTTTGTAATTTTCCCTACTAAGCAGCAGGTAGGGGTTCAGCAAGAGGTAGGTTGATTTTAGGCTAAATTAAAACAAAAATGGTGTGGGCACCTGGGTGGCTCAGATGGTTAAGCGTCTGCCTTTAGCTCAGGTCATGATCCCAGGGTCCTGGGATCAAGGCCCACATCGGGCTCCTGGCTTGGCAGGGAACCGGCTCCTCCCTCTCCCTCCGCCTCTCCCTCTGCCCATGCTCTCTTTCTCTCACTGTATCTGTGTGTCTCAAATGAATGAATAAAAAAATCTTTAAAAAAAAATGGTGTGCATTAACTGCTGTAACCCTCACTATTAATATATAATGGTTTCTAAGCATATTTAGAAGGAGATATGGATATTATACTTTTCCCTGTCAAACACCCTGAATTTTACCTACTATCACAGCCTGCTATGATGAATTATCAAAAGGGATTTGGATGACCATGTGTTACACACCTGATGTGAACTAAGGTCATTCTCTTACCACTTTAAACATTTCCCTCAAGTAATCTATGCATATACTACCATTCTATTTTTCTATTTTCACCAACTCAGATTAAATCATTTCTATGTGACACCATGCTTTTGGTGGAATGGGACAGAACAGAAAAACCCAGAAATAAACCCACAGTTGTATGGTCAATTAACCTTTGACAAAGGACAAATGACTATACAATGGGAAAAAGACAGTCCCTTCATCAAATGGTGTTGGGAAAACTGGACAGCTACATGCAAAAGAATGAAACTAGACCACTTTCTTTTACCATACACAAAAATAAACTCAAATGGGTTGAAGACCTAAGTGTGAGATGTGAAAACATAAAAATCCTTGAAGAGAGCACAGGCAGTATTCTCTGACCACAGAATGTAGCAACATTTTTCTAGATAGGTCTCTTGAGGCAAGGGAAATAAAAGCAAAAATAAACTATTGGGACTGCATCAAAAAAAAAAAATGTTTCTGCACAGTGAAGAAAACCATCAACAAAACTAAAAGGCAACCTACTGAATGGGAGAAGATATTTGCAAATGACATATCCGATAAAGGGTTAGTATCCAAAATATACAAAGAACTGATACAAGTCAATATCCAAAAAACGAATAATCCAATTAAAAAAGGGCAGAAGACATGGACAGACATTTCTCCAAAGAAGACATCCAGATGGCCAACAGACACGTAAAAAGATGCTCAACATCACTCATCGTCAGAGAAATGCAAATCAACGCTACAATGAGATACCTCACACCTGTCAGAATGGCTAAAATCAAAAACACAAGAAACAACAAGTGTTGGTGAGGATGTGGAGAACAAGGAAGCTTCATGCACTGTTGGTGGGAATGCAAATTGGTGCAGCCACTGTGGAAAAGAGTGTGGAGGTTCCCCCCCAAATTTTTAAAAATAAGACTACGCTATGATCCATGGATCACAGTACTAAGTATTCACCCCCCCAAAAAAAACCCTAATTCAAAGGGATACATACATCCTTATGTTTACTGCAGTGTTATTTACAATAACCAAACTATGGACACAGCCCAAGTGTCCATTAATAGATGAATGGATAAGAGGTGGTATTTTGGAATGGAATGGAATACTAGTCAATGGAATATTATTCAGCCACAGAAAAGAATAAAATTTTGCTATTTGCAACATCATGGATCGGCCTAGAGAGTATAATGCTAAGCAAAATAAGTCAGTCAGAGAAAGACAAATACCATATGACTTCACTCATATGTGGAATTTAAGAAATGAAAGTCTCACACACACACACACACACACATACAGGCAGAAATAAACTTTTAACCACAGAGAACAAACTGATGGTTACCACGGGGAGGTGGGTGGGGAGTTGGGGGATATAGGAGATGTGAATTAAAGCATGCATTTATCATGATGAAAAAAATAAAATAAACAAAAAAATCATTTCTATGTGATACCATGCGTTTGGCATGTAAACATGAAGCTTAAAGTTTTCCATAAAATTTTTGTTCAGGCAAAGGAAGTGATCTAAACAAGAGAAAGAATGCCACCCCTCTTTCACAAAGCAGTCCAAGTGTAAGTAGTTTGGAACTCACGGTCAGCGTGATAAAGTAGGGATCCAAGTGCCTTTTTACCTTATTGCTCTGGCATCTTCACAACATGGCTTCTGGCTCAGTGTAGCTCTCTGTGATCCCACCTGCACAAGAACCTCGCAGGCAGTGGGAGGGAGACCAAGCAAGGGGAGTGGAGGAAATGATCTTTCTTTATGAGTGTGTAACCCAAAAAGTGTAACTATCATTTCCACTCAAATCCCCACGAGCAGAGGAACCCAGCCTCCCAGCCTCACTTGGCTCCTCGCTGTGTGGCTGTGTCTAGAAAATAAATACTGAGGGACAGTGGATACTGGGGGATAATCAGAAGTCTCTGCTATACTCCTTAAGTCTCTTTTCTTCCCTTTGTGATCTGTTTATCTTTTAAGAAACTTTTTAAAATTAAATATTATGTCAATCAACATATACAAAATAAAACAGTTGGGTTTTTGTTGTTGTTGTTTTGGTTTTCCTTCTAAAAACTAAATGAGATGCCTTGGAAAAATCCAATAAAGCAAGCTCATCAAGGCTACTGAATCAAGTAAGTATGAGATACTGTTAAATAGACAGGAAAACATTTTTTAAATCTAGTAGGATTTTTCATTCAGATTCCTTTGCAGGTATCTTTAAATTCTCACTTGAAAGAAATAGAAACTGGAAATAAGAGGTCTATTTGGATATGCAAAAAAGGCAACTGTAATGAGTGAAACATACTCAAAAAAGGCCATAATCCTTCAGTTTTTCACTACTAAGTATGATGTTATCTGGGTTTTTCATACAATTCTACATCAAAAGATTGCTAAATAAAAGTATACTTACATATTTTTAAAAGAAAACATTCAAGATATGTTTGCATTTTTTTAGGATTTCCCCTTAAGAGGGGTAGTTTTTAGTTGGTTTTTTTTTTTTTTTTTAAGATTTTACTTATTTATTTGAGAGAAAGTGCATGAGAGAGAGAGCGCGCAGGGGTGGGGTAGAGGGAGAGGGAGAAGCAGACTCCCCGCTAAGCAGGGAGCCCAAGGAGGGGGAGGGACTGGATACCAGGGTCATGACCTGAGCCAAAGGCAAACGCTTAAATGAATGAACCACCCAGGCGCCCCAAGACGGGCAGTTTTTGACAAATTCAAATCCCATCAGTATAGAGGAAACTTCCCCCCGCATATCAACATATTCAAAACTAAATTACCTCAATTTCCCAGTTTTTATACTCCTTCCAAAACTGCTTTTCTCAAATTTTTAAATTTGTATCAACTCTTCAGTGCAAATTTCTTGGCACAGCATTCCAAGGATCTTAGGATTTGAACCCAAATGCCTTGTAGTCTCACCTCTTTCACATGCCTGCAACCACTTTCCAGCCATGTAAATGTTCAAAAGAATCTATCTAATCCACACAACCAGAGTTCTAGCATCTTGGTGTCAACAACTATGTTAGGCAATCAAGTCAAAGTTAAGTAAGACAAAGGTATTAATCCTAGGAAGGTGTAACCAGAATGTAAGTAGACAGTTAAGGAAATGAACAATCACAATGTTTTTTTTCTTTTTAATTTTATTTTATTATGTTATGTTAGTCACCATACATCATTAGCTTTTGATGTAGTGATCCACGATTCATTGTTTTCGTATAACACCCAGTGCTCCATGCAGTACATGCCCTCTTTAAAACCCATCACCAGGCTGGCCCATCCCCCTACCCCCTCCCCTCTAAAACCCTGTTTGTTTCTCGGAGTCCATAGGCTCTCATTGTTCATCTCTCCCTCCAATTCCCCCCTTCATTTTTCCCTTCCTTCTCCTAATGGCCTCCATGCTATTCCTTATGTTCCACAAATAAGTGAAACCATATGATAATTGACTTTCTCTGCTTGACTTATTTCACTTAGCATAATCTCTTCCAGTCCCATCCATGTTGATGTACAAGTTGGGTATTCATCCTTTCTCATGGCTGAGTAATATTCCATTGTATCTATGGACCACAGTGTTTCTTCTCTCTTCCCTTACCACACACTACAGATTGTGTGGTAAGGGAAGGCTACTCAGAGAAAGTGATTAATACATGCAGACAGTTGACTTAAAAATATCAACACCTGCTACAAATGTAGCTTAACAAATTAACGTATCTAGTAATTCACTGGAAGAACTAAATTAATAAAAAGAAAATGACAGTAAAAAGTTACAGAAAAGTTAATACAAAATATGCACAAGTACATATAATTCCAAATATAAGAACTATACCCTATTAGACTTTTCCATTGCTCTGCTAACATCTGAAATACTTTTAACCACTCTTCTAGAAAGGACACTGATAAGTGGGATTATGGCCAGAGAGGTGGCATACAGGTCTATGAACTGCTTCATTCAAAGGCTAAAGAAGTTAACAGAAGAAAAACATCAGGGAAAACAGGCTGTTTGATTAATAGCTGAAGAGCCCTCATGTAGAAAGAGAAGTTACACTGTGTGACACTCAAGAAGGCTGAATTAAGATCAATAACAGAAATTACACAGAAGCAAATTTGGCTCAGTAAAATAATAATCTATTAATAATCTGATGCCAGATCTATTAAACAACATCATCTGTCAATGGGATTGTTTATATGTGTGTGTGTGTGTGTGTGTGTGTATACTAGAGGTCACTTTACATCAGATATAAATTAAAAAGAAATGGGGCAACTCCACATTTCCCAGAATTAACAACACTGTACTGTCCACTTAGTATTTTGTTAAGAGCATCGATCTCATGTTAGGTATTCCTATTACAATAAAAAGACAGTGGGGGAGGGAGGGAGGAAATGGAGCACAAAAGAACTCCGGATTACACTGCTGAAAATCATTAAAATTATTTGTACCATCCTGACTCATGCAGTTGTGTTAACATGTAGATTTCATATCAACAACAACAATAAAAGACTCAGTTGAGTTCATACTTTCTGGCCATACCCAGTTTCTGTACAGGGTCAAAGTTCCACATAGATCAACAAAAGACAAGGCTTTGCTGCCTTTTTTTTTTTTTTTAATTTTATTTATTTATTCATGAGAGACAGAGAGAGAGAGAGAGAGAGGCAGAGGGAGAAGCAGGCTCCCAAGGAGCAGGGAGCCCGATGCGAGACTCGATCCCAGGACCCTGAGATCATGACCTGAGCCGAAGGCAGACGCTTAACCATCTGAGCCACCCAGGCGCCCAAGGCTTCGCTGCTTTTTCTCATCAGCTGTCTCCACCAAATGAGAGTGAATCTAACAATGAATAATGATGGGGCAGCCTTAACCAAATCCCTGTACTCCTTCATGCACATGGACACACAGAGATCTCAAGTTTATAAAAAAGAAAACAGGCAAAAGTCCTTGAATAAATATCCAAAAAAATTAATGTTTTACAAGGAAATATGGAATTGTTTTTTATTCAAAAATGAGAATAATGCACCAAATCACCGCTAGGACATGATAAAATAAGTTCACAAGCACTGGCACACTAATCAGAAGGTTTATAAAAGCAGAAAGTCTTCACATGATGACTTATTTAGAAATTTAATCCAATGAAGTATAAGAGAAGGAATATTTGAACCTAACTTGAGAATACTTTAAGTTCTAGTTGAACCAGTTGCTCTAGGACTACAGAACCATAATCAGTGAACTTCTTAAATGTCAAGATTTTCTTTTTTCAAGCTATTTTTACTAAAGCCATATTACACTTGGTGTATGAGGCACTCATATCAGTGACACATATGATAAAGGGCTAGTATATGATAAAGGGCAAAATCTATAAAGAGCTTATCAAACTCAACACCCAAAAAATAAATAATCCATTTAAGAAATGGGCAGAAGACATGAACAGACATTTTCCAAAGAAAACATACAGATGGCCAACAGACACATGAAAAGTTGCTCTACATCACTCGGCATCAGGGAAATCCAAATCAAAACCACAATGAGATACCACCTCACACCTGTCAGAATGGCTAAAGATAACTCAGGAAACAACAGATGTTGGCGAGGATGTGGAGAAAGGGGAACCCTCTTACACTGTTGGTGGGAATGCAAGCTGGTGCAGCCACTCTGGAAAACAGTATGGAGGTTCCTCAACCAGTTAAAAATAGAGCCATCCTATGACCCAGCAATTGCACTACTAGGTATTTATCCAAAGGATACCGGGGCACATGCAGCCCAATGTTCACAGC
This sequence comes from Mirounga leonina, assembly GCF_011800145.1. Taxonomy (NCBI): domain Eukaryota; kingdom Metazoa; phylum Chordata; class Mammalia; order Carnivora; family Phocidae; genus Mirounga; species Mirounga leonina. Next base: position 8,883,025 of record NW_023270451.1, on the reverse strand, counting down.
AGCATCATCAACAACAGCCGAAGTATGGAAAGAGCCCAAATGTCCATCAGCTGATGAATGGATAAAGAAGATGTGGTATTTATGTGTATGCACACACACACACACGTACAATGGATTATTTACTCAGACATCAAAAAGAATGAAATCATGCCATTTGCAATGATGTAGATGGAACTAGGGTATATTATGCTAAAGAAGTCAGTCAAAGAAAGACAAATACCATATGATTTCACTCCTATGTGGAATTTAAGAAACAAAACAGATGAACACAGGGCAAGAGAAGGAAAAATAAAATAAGATAAACACAGAGAGGGAGACAAACCATAAGAGACTCTTGACTATAGACAACAAACTGAGGGTTGCTGGAGGGGAGGTGGGCAGAGGGGTGGGTTAAATAGGTGACGGGGATTTAGGAAGGCACTTGTGATGAGCACTGGGTGTCATATGTAAGTGATGACTCACTAAATTCTAATCCTGAAGCTAATACTACACTATATGTTAACTAACTTGAATTTAAATAAAATCTTGGAAGAAAAAAAAGATGCACTGATAACAGTGACGTTAAAAGTGAAACTGTGTATCTCTGAATTAATGAGATATGAGGTGTCCCCTTGTTTCATCCTCACTGATGGATCTAAATACCAGGTTAGGGCTTCTACTAGGGATTTATTATACTTAAAGTTTGAAGAGTTAATAAACATGTAAAAATACTCAGCATCAACAGTTATCTGGGAAATGCAAATCAAAACCACAATAAGATGCCACTTCTCACCCACTAGAATGGCTAGAATCAAAGAGTGAGATAGTAACAAGCATTGGGGAGGATGTGGAGAAATTGGAACCCTCATACACTAGCGGTGAGAGTGGGGCAGCCACTTTGGAAAATACTCTGACAGTTCTTCAAAATGTTAAAGAATTACCATTTGATCCAACATTTCTACTCCTAAATACATACCCAAGAGAAATGAAACATAAGCTCAGGTAAAAATCTGTACTTGAATGTTCATAGCAGCATTATTCTTAACTGCCTAAAGACAGAAACAACCTAAATATCCATTAACTGACGAACATGTAAACAGAATGTGGCATATCCATATACGCAAATAGATATTACTCCGCCATAAAAAGAAATGAAGTACTGATAGATGCTAAAACATGGATGAACCTTATAAACAGTATTCTGAGTGAAAGGGGTCAAACACAGAGACCACATATCATATGATTCCATTTATATGAAATGTTTGGAAATGTCAAATCTGGAGACAAAAGTAGATTAGTGGTTGCTCAGAGTTGGGGTGGGGTTTAAAGGGGAAATGGAAGGTTACTGATAAAGGATATGGGGTTTCTTCTGGGTAACAGAAATGTTCTAAAATTGGCAATGGTAATGGCTATACTACATTGTGAATATACTAAAAATCATTGACTCACACAACACTTTAAATGGGCAAACTGTGGTTGATATCTCAATGAAGATGTTTCTAAAAGTTAAAGAAGTTTGGTGAAAATAATAATAGATAATTTAAGAATATTTTAAAAACCTGATTACAGGTATTCCATTTACTTCCTTCCCATGAAATCATCCCAAAACTTTCAATAACACTTTGCTCCTTGCTCAGTAAGACCAAACCTTTTCTAAATGGAACATTTTTTTTTTCATTCCACTCCCCCAACCTTCCATTGTGCAGCATTTCTGACAGCACAATTTGCTGAAAGACTCATGATTTTATCTAAAGCAGAAGTCCAAAGATTTTATACCTAAGCATATAGATGGTGTCTGATATGAGAAAATGATATATTTCTACTTTAGTATGACTCTAGTACTAGTAAAATAGTCCCTCAGGAGGAAATTTTAGTCTGTAGGTCTGTAGACTTGCAAAAGTCAAAAGCCTTTAAGACAGTCATTTCAAACTCAGTCATTGTAAAGCTTTATTAAAGAGAGCCAGGAGGGTTCCTACAGAACCAAGTGGCTGGAAAAAGTCACCCCAAGTGTGCCAAATGTATGACATAGAATCTTCCTAAAATCGTCATCCCTCAATTCACAATTCTTGCTCCCTATTTTTTGCTATTTTAAATTCGAGAAAAAAAATAATATGCTTTTTAAAATTCTGACAAATAATGAAAATAAAATTAATCAGGGTGGGGCCCCTGGGTGGCTCAGTTGTTAAGCGTCTGCCTTTGGCTCAGGTCATGATCCTGGAGTCCCGGGATCGAGCCCCACATTGGGCTCCCAGCTCTGTGGGAAGCCTGCTTCTCCCTCTCCCACTCCCTCTGCTTCTGTTCCCTCTCTCCCTGTCTCTCTCTCTGCCAAATAAATAAAAAAATAAAATCTTTAAAAATAAAAAATAAAAAATAATAATCAGGGACAGCAGCACAGAAAGAGGGTAACGAAAAAATTGTTATTTAAAATAGATGAGATGAAACCAATAAACACAGAATAAGGAGAGAACAAGTATCAATAAAGAAATAAAAAACAAAGCACATGCACTGACAAGAGGAAATCACAAGCTCTGTAAACATCAAAAAAAAGAGCCTATCTCAATGATCATCCAAAGAAAGGGACAAAATATTTTCAGCCAAACCAATTGGTGTGGGAGTTTGAGTATGCTCACATACTATTACTGAGAATAGAACTGTTACAACCTTTCAGAAGGCAACAGACAATATATTTTTTAAAACCTTTAAAAGTAACCTAAATCCAAATGCTATGATCTTTTCTAGATACTTGTCCTTAAGACATTTATGCATTTTAATAATACAAGAAGAATGTAGTTAACCTAAATGTCCAGGAAGAAGGAGTTTATTAAAGTTATGACAGAACTATATGAGTATTTTTATATAAGCATTAAAAATGTGATGATTCTACATGAATCAACATAGAAAAATGTATAAGTTACATCATGTGAAAAAAAAAAAGCAGGCTACAGGGGCGCCTGGGTGGCTCAGTCGTTAAGCGTCTGCCTTCGGCTCGGGCTCAGTCCTTAAGCGTCTGCCTTCGGCTTGGGTCATGATCCCAGAGCCCTGGGATCAAGCCCCACATTGGGCTCCCTGCTTGGCGGGAAGCCTGCTTCTCCCTCTCCCACTCCCCCTGCTTGTGTTCCTGCTCTCGCTATCTCTCTCTGTCAAATAAATAAATAAAATCTTTAAAAAAAAAAAAGCAGGCTACAAAAGTGTGTGAATAGATCATATATATGAATATGTACATATATAATCAATCAGTATCTGAAAGAATATACACTAAATTGTTAACTTTTGAAGCTAAGATTATAAGAGCTTTTCATTTTCTGATTTACATATCTTTTTGTAAATTATTTTATAATATTCACATATCTTGTAATAAAAATAATGATCTTACAATGGAAAAGAAAACATAATTGAAACAAAGTCTGAGTATCTGGTGGGCAATAACGAAAGGTAAGAGATAAGAAATATAATGGTTAAGGAGAAAGCTGAAAAAGAGACACACACCTAAAATAATTTCTTAAACACACAAAAATGTGCACATCTTTAAGAAAATGATCTCATAACAAATTAGGAAAATAAGAATATTTTTAAAATTAAGTAGAGAAAAGTAACATGTGATAAGGAGATTAACACATTAAAATGGTAACATCACTAAGACTATAACAACAATTCTGAAATTTAAAAGTTAAAAACCTAGTAAGTTAGATATCCACATGCAAAAACATCAAGTTGGACCATTACCTTATACCATGTACTAAGATCACCTTAAAATGGATCAAAGGCCTAAATGCAAGGGATAAAACTATACAATTCTTAGAAGAAAACACAGGAAAGCCTTCATGACTTTGTATTTGGCAGTGATTTCTTTGATATGACATCAAAATGACAACAAAGGAAAAAAAACAGCTAAATAGGATTTCATAAAAATTAAAAACTTGTGCATCAAAAATACTAAAAGGAAAATGAAAAGACGGCCCACAAAATGGAGAAAATGTTTTCAATATACCTAACAAGGGATTAATATGCAGAATACCTATGTGTGTGTGTGTGTGTGTGTGTGTGTATCCTACAACTCAAAACAAAAAGACAAATAACCCAACTAAAAAAATGGATAAAGAACCTGATTGGACATTTCTCCAAAGAAGATATACTAATGGCCAATACGCACATGAAAAGATGCTCAGCATCCTAATTATTAGGAAAGGCAAAACAAAGCCACGCTCAAATATACCTCACACCCATAAGGATGGCTACTATCATAAAAATGAAAAATAACAAATGTTGACAAGGATGTGGAGAAAGCAGAACCCTTGCACTCCATTGGTGGGAATGTGAAATGTTTTCCACTATGGAAAACAATCCGGCGCTTTAAAATAAGAAAAACAGAGTTTTTTATTTTAAAAAATAAAAATAAAAAAATTACTATGTGATCTAGCAATTCCACTTCTGGGTACATACCCACAAGAATTGAAAACAGTCTTAAAGAGATACCTGTATCTGTACCACCCACATTCATAGCAGCATTAATCACTACAGCCAAAAGGTGGAAAGAATTAAAATGTCTATCAATGGACAAGTGGATAAACAAAATATGGTAAATATGTACAACGGAATATTAGTCTTAAAAAGAAGGAAATTCTGACACATGCAACATGGATGAACTCTGAAGACATTATGCTAAGTGAAATAAGCCAGACACAAAAGGACAATTACTGTATGATTCCACTTACATGAGGGATACAGAACAGTCAAATTCATACAGACAGAAGGTAGAATGAATGGTAGTTGCCAACGGCTGGGAGGAGGAGGAAATGGGGGGAGTTATTGTTTAATAGGTACACAGGCTTTCAGTTTGGGATGATGTAAAAGTTCCAAAGATGGACAGTGATGGTGCTTGAACAACAGTCTAACTATTCTTTTTCTCTTTAAGAGAGGGAGAGAGGGGAGGGGAAGGATAGAGGAAACGAGAGAATCTTAAGCAGGCTCCACGCCCAGCAACGGAGCCTGACACAGGGCTAGATGGATCTCACAACCCTGAGGATCATGACCTGAGCAGAAATCAAAAGTCAGGATGCTTAACCAACTGAGCCACCCAGGCACCCCAACAGTGTGACTATTCTTAAAGCCACTGAACTGTATACTTAAAAATGGTTAGAATGGTGAATTTTATGTTATGTACATTTTTATCATAATAGAAAAAATTTGTCAAGTGTGTCTAGGGCTCAAGGTGTGGCCTTTGGGGGCTTGTTTCTAATAATTTCACAGTAATCTTAAAATCTAGTAAATTAGTGGAAAGGGGCTAAATAGATAACTAGAGATTTCTAGAGCACCTTTCATATGCATAGATTTATGTTAAGTTTTTGACGTAAGGTAGCTCCTAGGGCTTTAAGTTGCTACATGATGTCCTACTGGAGTCAGCACAGGGCAGTGATTCTCAAACAGGACAGTACTGACCCATGGGCAGTGTAATGGAAATTTATGAGAGCATGTTTGGTTTTAAGAGTGGCTGTGTGCAATATACAGAACAATCCTATCAATGAAACATTGCCCTCTGTGCCGCACAATTTTCAAACGACCCTCTGGACACCCATGTTGGTTAAAAAAAAAAACAGAACAGGGTCATAATCTGAGTCTAGAACCCCACCATGCATATAAACACAAGGACTTTTTTGCATGCCTTAAATATATACCAAATTTTTCCAAGAATGCAACTACTTCACAAATGGAGAGAAGACTTTATCACAACAGTTGAGCACCATTTCTGACAATGACATTCTCAGAGGCACACATACTGAGGTTTGCATGCATAACAAACTACACATGATTCTACATATGGAAAAAGTATGAGTTTTATAATGACTTGTAGTTGCAGCTGAGCATCCACATACTGAAAAACATAAATTCCTTTCTTTTGTTTCTCTAATACATTAGTTACATGTTATACTGTTTTTAGTAAGTATATACAGATAGGTTATAATTACCTATACATCTTATCTCAGGATATTACAGGTGACATTAAATCCATTTGCTACAAAATGGATGTATATTGCAGATATTCCACAGAATGTGAAGCAATGAAAGGAAGAACTTTTTTGTCTTCCATCTATCCAGATGCAGCAGTGCTCTGAATCAGGATGAGATGCAGAATGACAGAGGTCATTCTTACATTCACTATAAGGCTGGACAAAGATCAACTCCAAGTTTTGCTCCAACTCTATGAAACTATGAATGGTTCTCAGGTGATTTGGGAGTTACACAACACTACCAGAAAACAACAATCCATTAATCCACTCACTCCCACTGGTTATCATTTATAATGATTCCACCCACCTCATCAGTTCTCACACCCAAAATGATGCCCCAGGTGACATACACCAATGGTGACAAATAAACTTATCATAAAACCTCTACAGAGCACATCAACTTCTAAACCTGAAGACTAACACAAGAGCATCTGAAGCCTGCTTGGGGAACTGTAGCAAATCACTTAAGAATCACAGGTATACATTTTTATAGAGCATTATGTGTAAAAGAAGATCCGTATCATCACCAACCAATGACATCAGGAATAATGGGAGGAATGAAACAATATAAATATGTATTATTTTTATGAATATGTATTATTATCAGAACTCCCATAGTTTGAAAGCACTAAAATTAAATTGTAATATGTAGCGTTAAAGAGTATTAGAATGAAACTCAATGAGTAATCATAAAGTCAATCTAGAATACTAAATTAAATCAACATGCAGATATTTGCAATAGTATTATCTGTGATATTCTCCACTTCCAATTGTGCTCTACACAGTCATTTATAGTCAAGCAAATGCAAAATGCATTTCTACTGCTAATCCTATGATTATTAATGTTTACAAGAACAATTTATCAATCTGCACAAAGAAAAACAATCTAACAGCATCTTTTTTTTTTTTAAACAATTTGGAATTTCTGTTGCTCCCAATGAATAGGTTAAGTTGGATATTATCCAACTTCAGTTTCTAAAAGACTGCATTTCTGTGATCACTCTTGTTATCACAATTACTAGTTTCTACCTATGTTTCCCATGTAAGTATGAGAGCTCCCCCAGAGGAAGGACTGACTTTCTCATTCTTAAGTGCTTAGTGCCTAGTATAATGTCTACTAAATGGTGGTAAGCAAACCGTATCTGTTTTTGTTAATGCATAAAAATGGCTACCTTTATAGTTCTGTGTGACAAGCACTAATGCTAAGCATTTTGCTTTCATTTTTATCATCAATCTTAATAAGCACTATGTTCTATCATAAATGGTAAAACTGAGGCTTAATAAAAATTAAATTGCCCAAGATTACCCCACTTGTAAAAAGAGATCAGGAGCCAAAGATTTCATATTAATTTACCTTCTCTGTCTTTAATTCTCAAAGAAGTAAAATGTAATGAAGGTCAAATGAGGTGACACTGTCCTAATGGTACAGTAACTGTTATGAGAATATTTTGCATATTTACTTTAGTATTTTGATTATATCTATGCCTTATTTCATTCCTAAATCAAAAAAAAAAAAATTTAAGGATGATATTCCCAAATAGCATCTGTTCTTTTGGGATAGATAATATGAGAGGGCTGAAGAGTAATCTAGTTTTCAGAAAGTACTATAGGAAGAAATACCTCCAGTTATAGAATAATTTAGCTAAAAGAACAAACTAGTAATGACATATATGAAGGAGAAAATAAAAATAAATGAATGGCATATTCAATTTCACAACAGACACACAAAAAAAATACTCTCATCAAATCTCTGAAGATAAACTGAAAAAATAAAGTTTGTTACTAAAAACGAGTACCCTGTGCCATTTAAATTAGTGAAATATTACATGAGGTCTTCCTACTTTATATAAACATAGTTTTATTTTTATACTGAGAAGAGCACACTAAACTGCACAGTCACTTTTCCATTAGCAGATACATGATAGAATGTTAACAGCACTTTAAATGACAGAAAGAAAGAATAAAACTGACTCTAATGCAAAAGATCTCTAGATGTGAAGAGAGATTGTGAAAAGACAAAATCACTGAGCCAGAAAGGACTTGTAAAGGTCATCTAGCATCTCTGTTAATCTCTGGGAGCACAATAAGGCTACACCATTCCTGAGAAATGAAAAATCTCTCATTTCTGGAGACTAGGGAGAAAAAAATCCACTTCCTCTAAAAAGTCACTCCAGAGATCAACAATATTTAGAATCATAAAATTCCTAATAACACTCAATATAAACCCCTGAACAGTTCAGCTTCAATCCATTTCCTTTCGTTTGGTCTTTGTGGAATGTGCAGAACAGCTGACCGTTAACAATACAGCCTCGGGGCGCCTGGGTGGCTCAGTTGGTTAAGCGACTGCCTTCGTTCGGCTCAGGTCATGATCCTGGAGTCCTGGGATCGAGTCCCGCATCAGGATCCCTGCTCGGCAGGGAGTCTGCTTCTCCCTCTGACCCTCCTCCCTCTCATGCTCTCTGTCTCTCATTCTCTCTCTCTCAAATAAATAAATAAAATCTTTAAAAAAACAAAAACAAAAATACAGCCTCACTGATAAACGTCTTCAGCTTTCTCTTTTTGGGGGACAGTTATGTCAGCCTTAGCTTTTCCTCATAGGCTTTATTTTTTAACCTCTTATAAATCCTTTTCTCTGATGTCCCTCCATTACTTTTAAAAGGCCGAATGAAGAAGCAGGTGGTATTCTAATGCTCTGAAACGTCAATCTGCTATCATTAAACCACCATTCTTGCTGGTCCAATTGCTGGTACCTTTGTAAAGTCATCAAATGAAAGCTAAGAAATCATGGAGAAAGAGGAGAGATGAGCAAGAAGGGGTGGGAAAACGAGGTGAGTCTGGAATCAACTTCTGACAATTGTAAAAACAACTCATTAAAAGGAAATTGTGAGCACTCAGAGAAGTCACTGGCATGAGGAAGTGCCCTAGGTTAACTAAAAAAGTCAGCCCTGTTTTGATAAGATTATGGGACAGAGAAAAGGGCATGAGTATACCTGAGACTGAGCGTAACTTAATTTCAGCAAAGCTTTAACAATATGTCCCATAATATATGCGTGTTCAATACAAGAATACAGGGCTGGACTTCAGTTCATTTAGGCGGGTTTGTATCTAGCATCTATTTAAAGAATATTGATTATATATGAATATCAGTGTGTTAATCATGTGCTACAAAATCCATACCTTAATCACAAGGTGGACAAGGAAAACCTCTATCTGTAAATATCTTAAAATGCAGAAATAAAATTTTCACGTATGTTAAAACGGATGTAAGACACAGAAGTTAGGGACGCCTGGATGGCTCAGTCGGTTAAGCGTCTGCCTTCAGCTCAGGTCATAATCCCAGGGTCCTGGGATCGAGTCCCGCATTGGGCTCCCTGCTCTGCGGGGAGCCTGCTTCTCCCTCTGCCTCTGTCTCTCTGTCTCTCATGAATAAATAAAAAAAATAAAATCTAAAAAAAAAAAAAAAAGACACAGAAGTTAGATGGCAAATGTCTCATTTCTCAAAATGTGTTACTGGTTTGAGCGAAGTAGTTCTATCATGAATTTCAGAAGAACAGAATTAACCTGCCAATGGTGAAGAGTTTACCAAGCACAGCAGAATGATGAAGAATCTACCCTAAACAGACCATACTGTGAAGACATCTGGAGATCACACAAGGTCTAAATACCTGCTCTTGTTCAAATATACCTTGCTTTACAAACAGGACAGGCCCACGCACAGAAGGGCTACTAGGATGCTAAGGTATCTGGAGGGAGGGGTTATGTGATAAAGATAATTACAAAGCTAAAATTACTTACCTTAAATAAAAAATTGAGGGGTTCTAGGGTAGGGACCATTTTGTACTTCAAACATCTAAAAACCCATTCAGATGCTCTATAAAAGAGAACGGACACAACCACGAGAGGGAAATGAATACAAGGACCCCAGAGACAAGTGCACCTAGATGTGTCAGTCTCAAGTCAGCTCCGAGTCTCCCTCGAAGCTGTAGTCAGTACTTGGCCACATTCCCTAAAATAAGTCCAGCTTCACAAATTATTTTTTAAAGTTTAACAAAGATTTTGTGGGGAGAGAAGGAATGTGCATCCCAGAAACCTAACAGTGTTACCCCCACACATCCATTTTTCCTTCCCCTGCTTCTCTTCACTGAAACTCACCCCAACCCCTTTTCATTCTCTTCTCACCTGCTGTCTCAACAAGCATCCACCATGCCCAGTCACACCAAATCCTAGTATGTGGCTGGCTGAATAATGACCACTTATTATTTATCTCCATCAACCTTAAAGAGCTATTCAAAGTATTCACTCACCCAAGAAGAGTTTCTTTCTAGGTGGACAGATTTCCCTAAACTACTGAAATGACAGTTCCAAGAGCAAAACCTCTTTGAAAACATGAAACTGAAGAGAATTCTAATGATTTTGCTCGTGCATCAACAAAGCCAACTCCGGAAGACGTAGCATAGTTCTCTTCCTGCGGTTTATATTAACCTTGGCATGCAGGTGTGTACCCTCCATTTGAGAATATCTGTCTCCTGATCTATCTTAGCAGGAGAAAACTGTTTCCTGATCTATAAAATGAGGATACTCATACACACTTCCTCAGCAAGTTGCTGTAGGATTTAATAAAATACCTTAAAGATGCAGGCAAACTACCTGGCACATTAGCAGACACTCAATGACTTAATGAAATACACTGATATTTTTACAGATTCCTTAGGAGGCTGCCTGGCAAACAGTAAGCACTGTACAAGTACCTGCTTATAAAACAATTGAGCACCTTTCCAGTAACTTCCAATCATACTATACAATTCCATGGTCTACTAGAAATGTTGCAGGAATAACTTCAGCTTTCTGGAAAAGAGGAGAGACGAAGTAAGGGACAACAAAATCTCTCTGGACTAAAGTTCCTATTGTTCTATTATTCAGTGTACTTTGTGTTTTTGTTTTGTTTTTTAAGATTTTATTTATTTATTTGACAGAGACAGACACAGCGAGAAAGGGAACACAAGCAGGGGGAGTGGGAGAGGGAGAAGAAGGCTTCCCGCTGAGCATGGAGCCTGATGTGGGGCTCGAGCCCAGGACCCCGGGATCATGACCTGAGCCGAAGGCAGACGCTTAACGACTGAGCCACCCAGGCGCCCCGTTTCAGTGTACTTTGGATTGTGCAACTCACACTTTATAAACAAACACAGCCCGCCTTAATAAGCAGTAACATTACAGATTAACTTACATTTTTAAATTAAATTTATTAAGAATCCAGAGAGGTTATATTGCAGAGCCATATAGTGCATTTCTAAAAACATGACACTTAAAGAAATTCTTTCTTGTTGACACAAACATAATTAAGGAGTGGGAAATTTCACTAGCATGCCAGTGATAAACAGCTGACATTCTTAAACTCTCATTCTCTCAATCAATGTCTTCCAAAAGATTTCTCTTTAATCACCAAAGCCATACTCAATTAACTTCTCAAATGCTTCTCAAAACAACATGCTGCTGCTGATTTAAGAGCTAATTTCCTTCTCAGCATAAAATAATCTCCAACTATATTGATGCACCCCTTCATAATGTAGCCAGCCAGTTTCTCCAATGCTCCTACTGCAAAACAATACCTAATAGGGTTGAGAGAATCAAATGAGGTAATAACCTAACAGTACTTTATAAAGTACAAAGTACTATATATGAATGAGCTTCTCACAAACTGTAACCTTGGAATACTAATAGTAAGAAGAATGCCAAGAATACCAGTCTACATAATATAGTGTGTACTTTCTTTTTGAGAATTCACAATGCACATTAGCAAATTAAAGATTCAAAAGTGTCCTACAGTAAAAAGTCTGTGAACTTTAACTCCATACTTCTTAGATGTGGGAAGCCAATTTACATGATTTATGGAAATTCCGTGTTTGGGAGAAAAGTGTTTGGAAGATACTATGCCATACGGCATCCACTATTATGTTAGCTATCAAAGCATTTTTTTGAAAAATAGTATTACTAAATGGAAAGACTATTAAAAATGTACTTCCTGCCTTTCTTAGGAAATACTTATTTTACCAAAATATCCTCTTTAATAGATTTTCACATTGCTCTCAAGAATATAATGTACCATAACAATTCAAGGTAATACTCTTCTTCTTAAAATTATTAACTGGTAAAATTACTCCAGATAACACACAGGCAAATAACTTGAAATGAAGCCTTTGATCTTCAAATGAATGTCACAGCATTCATTTTAAAATAAAAATCTCTGAAGACCTCAACCAAAAGGGGCTACAAACTGATCAATTTCCAAACTCTGACTTCTACTGAGTTTCTCCTAGACACTTAATTACTCCATGATGGGAATACCAGAATATATCCTTCTTATATGAGAACCACCTTCCTAGAATATAAAGTTGAGCACAGATCTTACAGAATAACAGGGTTTTTAAAACAAATTAAAGTTCTTAAAAGATCACCTGGTTCATTCCTGCCATTTTTCTTAATAACTAAATTGAGGTTCAGAGAACTACAGAGAAACTGGGCTCCATGAGCTCCTGTGTTTTAATATACACTCTGCTGACTGTCATATGCTCACATCACGTGCAAACAGTTCTAATGTTATCCCACACATTTTCAAGGAAAACTGTCTGCAGTGAGCTAACCTAAAAGAGAGGCTACCTATACTATGTAAAAGTCACTTGCGGAGTAATGGTGGAATCATTTAAAAGAGAGACTGTCCCCGTTCCCTAGAGGCTTGCCAGGAACCAATATGCAACAGAGCTGTCTCCAAGCAGAGATCTATGAGACAAAGTAAGGGGCGGAGGATTTGTTTACTGATGGTTAATGAGTGATCCAACCAACTCAGGGAGGTCAACATTAACTAGCAGGTAATGACCATCTAGCGTGTGCCCAGCACTTGACACATGTCTAATCCTCATTACAATCCCTACGAGACAGATGTTTTCTGCCAATTTCACAGATGAGGAGATTGAGTTCCCCAGAAATTTAGAAATGTGCCATGGTCACCCCACCAGTTAAAGTGCTGAAGTGGAGATTCAAACTGAATTCTGCCTATTTGAAGACTGGGATATTTTAGTATAGAAAATTGAAATGGAGAGAATTTACCTGGATATAACCACAAATAAAGATTCTTGGCCATCCAAACAGGAAACAAAGATGTTTTAAAATACCAACAGTTCACTGAAAACGAAAACAATAAATAGAAATGTCTCAAGTGTCTGTGATGAACCACCCACTGAGCATTTTACTTGAACCTGAGCTGTGGTCATCTAGGATCTAGGCTTTTCTAGACACTACAAGACACTATTTCAAAAGAAATAGAGGAGAGAGGAGGAATCAAGTCTCACAGTCTGGCTCAAAAACAAAGGAGACCAGACCCAGAGCTATGGTTCTTAGCACAGTGTCACTCGGCCAAGCCTATCTGGATTTGCGCCAGAATAGGGCACATGGGCACTGAAATAAACAAGTAAAACCTAAAAAGAACTGTTTCATAAAGGAGTCTGTGGGACTGTGAGAGCACAAGGCACAGCAGCAGTGGCCCAGGACAGTACTCTCACTTGACCCACCGAGAGACTTGGTGAGGCCCCAAGACAGACACAGCACACTCAAGCCTGGGCACCAAGAGTCCCAGCACGTGTGGGGTGGGTAGCGAGCAGTGGCAGGAGCTCGGCCACCTCCGACCTCAACAGCTCGAGAAGACCTCCCCACGGTGAGTCATGCCAAGAGCGGAAGAAAAGGACAGAGTCCATGTGGAAGCCAAGAGCAAAGGCATGGCTCAAAAAGTCTCCCTGACAAATCCCAGGATGGATTGGGAAGAATGTGAAAGGGATGGATTTCTGAGGCTTGGCAAGATTAGCTTGGTGCCTGTTGAGAAAACAGACTTCACCACTGGCAATGCGGCTTTATTTAAAGGTCACTCTTTGAAAAAGAAAAATTTAGTATCTAGAAACACTGTTAAATATTTGACTGATTAACCATACAAACCCCTCATTAAGAGTTTTAGAATTAGAAAGAAATGATTTCAAAAGTTCTCCTTTAGGATAAGTGTTTTTTGTTTTTGTTTTTTTGGTGATTTCAGTAGGTGCATAAAATTTACTCAAAAAGTTTCACTATCGAGGTTCACCCTGCATCTTGAGAGTTTCTCTTTAGGGGATTTTCTATGTTTTCAACTTTCAACTGAAATAAACAGCTTTCAGTTTTGAGTAAGGGGAAAGGGCCACAGCGTGTGGTTATTCAAACGTTTGATACCTCAAAAGAAATTTCAATTTGATTAATTCTCAAGAAGTTTACTTGCTTTGCCATTCACTTACTAACCCTTATAATCTATGATAATTTCATTTAAGAATTTGAGATGGACACACATGGCTGTGGAAATATGAAAACAATGTATATTTGATTTTCTAAAATGGCCGAGGATTTAATAGACTTCTAGAAAGCCAAATTAGATACTATGCACAGGTTATCCATTCAATTTCCCCCTAAAATAAGATAGTTGAGTTTTCACAAAAGTATTAAGAAGCAATTCTTGGATAAACATATAATCCCTGAGGAGTGATATTAATTAGCAAAAAGGGGGGGCAGATAATAGCACTGAATGAAGGCTCACTGATCATGTATTATAAGAAGGAACCTTAGAATTTTAATGCTTTTCAGGGCCTCAAAGGTAATTTAGATAAAGAGTTTTCAATCTTTATTTAAATATAAACCTTTTTCTTCTAATGTGGACTTCCACTGAAGTCCAATTTCCTTTTTCCCTCTGGTTGGATCCATTCAAACCACAATGGTCTCCTCACTATTCCTAAATATACCCGGAATATTTCCACAGTAGGGCCTTTGCACTCACTGTTTCTAATCCTTGGAAGTTTTATCCCAGTTATTAGTGTAATTTACTCCATCATCTCTTTTAAGGTATTTGCTCAAATGGTTACCTTCTCACTGAAGGATTCCATGAACAACTATTTAAAATTTCAACTCCCAGCCCCAACACTTATCTGCAATTCCTGCTTCATTTTTCTCCAGAGAATCTAACACCATATAACATAATATATATTTCACTTATATATCTTGCTTATTGTCAGGTTTTTTTTACCCTTTCTCAGCTTATTTTTTTACCCATTCTTTTTTTAATTCAGTTTAAACTTAATTAAAAAAAAAAGTTCACCCATTTCTCTTCCTTCCCCACGCCAACAACCACCAATCTGTTGTCTGTATTTATGAGCTTGGTGGGTTGGTTGGTTGACTGATTTTTAGATTCTACATGTAAGAGAACACATGGTATTTTCGGACTTATCTCACTTAAGCATAATGCTCTCGAAGTCCACCCATGTTGTCCAAATGGCAAGATTTCAATTTTTTTATGGATTAACAATATTCTAGTGTGTCTTTATATCATAGTACTCTTTATCCATTCATCCACTGATGGACACTTACATTGTTTCCATATCTTGGCTACTGTAAATAATGCTGCAATTAACACTGGGGTGTGCATGTTTCAGAGTCAATGTTTTCATTTTATTTGGATAAATACCCAAAAGTGGAATCGCTGGATCACCTAGTAGTTCTATTTTTAATTTTTTGAGGAACCTCCATACTACTTTCTGTAGCGGCTGCACCAATTTACATCCCTACCAACAATGCACAAGGGTTCCCTTTTCTCCACACCCTTGCCAACAGCTGTTAATTCTACTCTTTTTTTTTTACTAGCCATTCTAACTAGTATAAGGTGATATCTTGTGGTTGTGATTTGTATTTTCCTAATGATTAGTAAGCACAGTGTCCTTTCAAGCACCTGTTGACCATCTGTAGGTCTTCTTTGGGAAAATGTCTATTCAGACCCTTTGACCATTTTTTAATCAGATTGTTTTCTGTTATTGAATTGTAGGAGTTCCTTACCTATTTTGGATACCGGCACTTTATTAGATATTTGGTTTGCATATATTTTCTCCCATTTGGTAAGCTGCCTTTTCATTCTTTTCAGTGTTTTCCTTTGCTGTGCAGAAGCTTTTTAGTTTGATGTAGTCTCATTTGTTTATTTTTGCTTTTGGTGTCAGAGTCAAACAATTATAACCTAAGTTTTCTTTGAGGAGTTTTATGGTTTCCAGTCTAATGTTCAAGTCTTTAATCCTTTTTTTCCCCCAGAGAGAGAGTGCACATGTGCTCATGTGCAAGTGGGATGGGGGTACAGAGGGAGAGAGAGAATCTTAAGCATGCAGCCCAACATGGGGCTCAATCTCACGACCCTAAAATCATGATCTGAGCCAAAGCCAAGAGCCAGACACTGAATGGACTAAGCTACCCAGGCACCCCATTTTGAAATAATTTTTATGTATAGTTTAAGACAGTGGTCCAGGTTCATTCTTTTGCATGTAGCTGTCCAATATTCCCAATACCATTTACTGAAGAGACTGGCCTTTTTTCACTGTATATTTTCAGCTCTTTTATCATAAATTAATCAATCATGTATATGTGGGTTTATTTCTGAGCGCTCTATTCTGTTCCATTGATTTATGTGTCTGTTTTTATACCAATACTACACTGTTTTGATATCTACTGCTTTGTAACATAGTTGGAAATCAGAGGGCCTGATATCCCTAGCTTTGTTTTTCTTTTTCAACACTGCTCTGGCTATTTGGTGTCTTCTGTGCTTCCATATATATTTTAGGATTATTTTTTCTAGTTTTGTGAAAAATGCCATTGGGAGTTTTGATAGGGATGGCACTGAATCTGTAGATTGCTTTGGGTAGTATGGACATTTTAACAATCTTAATTCTGACAATCCATGAGGAAAGAATATTTCTCTGTGTCTTCTTCAATTTGTTTCATTAATGTCTGCTAGTTTTCAATATACAAGTCTTTCACTTCCTTGGTTAAGGTTATTCCTAGCTATTTTATTCTTTTTGATGCAATTGTAAATGGGACTGTTTTATTAATCTACCTTTCTGATAGTTCATTATTAGTGTATACAAAAGCAACAGATTTTTGTAAGTTGATTTTCTGTCCTGTAACTTTACTGAATTTGCTTATTAGTTATAACAGTTACATACTGGAGTCTCTAGAATTTTCTATATATAATAACCATGTCACCTGTAAATAGTTTTACTTCTTCCTTTCCAATTTGATGCCTTTTATTTCTTTTTCTTGCCTAATTGCTCTGGCTATGACCTCTAAGACTATGTTGAATAAAAGTGGGAAGGGTGGCATCTTTGTCTTATTTCTGAATTTAGAAAAAAGCTTTTGGCTTTTCACCATAGTGTATCATGTTAGTTCCATATATGGCCTTTATTATGTTGAGGTGGAATAAGTGTACTTAACAATGTATACTTGGGGATTTATTTCAGCTTACAAATGATACCTTAAATCCCTCACTCACCACTAGACCCAAGGTACAAGAAACCTTCTCTTTTCTTGTTTTCTTTCACTTCTTACAACAGGATATATGGCACACAATAAGCACACAATATGTGCTTACAGACTACAACATATGTTTTTAAGACAGGGGAAAAGTGTTTGGGAGAATTATGCAAATGAACATGGCATTCTCAACAACTAAGTCCTGCTCCAACAGTTCTTTGTTAAAAGATGACTAAGGATAAGCTTCAACAGACTTGCCTGCTCATACATACATTAGCTTTCTAATAGTCTACTCAGTGACAGTGAATTTTTTTTTCTTAAACATCTAACTACATAACTCTGTTGTCATTCTTTCTGGAATGCCATTGCTACTTAAAATTTCAAAACCTCAATTATAATCACTGATCTTTAATAATAAAGACACCAGCCTACTCACTGACTTTGACACCTTAATGCTTCTAAGAGTGCAAAGTCTTAAAAACTAGACTACATAAATTATATTTGAAGAAGGTAAGTACATAGGAGTTTTTGTTTAACCTTGATGAAATCATGTGATTTCACAATAAAAACAAATACTCCTAACAACCAAATTCTGAAATCACTAAAACCTTTATTATAGACTTGGCACATACACACCCCAAAGTTCATTTTTATACTTTATACAAGTCTGCTAGAAATAGAGAATTGGGGGTGCCTGGGTGGGTCAGTCATTAAGCATTTGCCTTCAGCTCAGGTCATGATCCCAGGGTCCTGGGATCGAGCCCAGCATCGGGCTCCCTGCTCTGTGGGAAGCCTGCTTCTCCCTCTCCCACTCCCCCTGCTTGTGTTCCCTCTCTTGCTGTGTCTCTGTCAAATAAATAAAATCTTAAAAAAAAAAAAGAAATACAGAATTGGAAATTATTTAAATTGGCAATACTATCTAAGAAAATTTTTTTTCCTTTTCTATGTAAGAAAAAAACAATTCAGTAATGATGAAAATATCCAAAAAGCAAAATAATTTATGTGTTTGATTAACAGGAGCTCTGAATGGTTTGTTCTTATTCATGGAAGGAGACTCAAAGCATTAAATTTTCTTTTTACCAAGGAAAGCTCAATAATTCAAAAGTTTCATAAGCCTACTTATTGAGTCAATAATTTTGAAAAATCTCTGTACTTTGGTTAGAAATACAACATTTATCCATATAAAAATGAATTCTCAAAAGCAGACTAAAAGGGAATAAAAAATAACTGACCTATTTATTTTTTATAATATGTAATAGGTATTTTTGCTGTAGTAATATTTCTCACTAAAGATGAACCTATATCTTATAAAAATAACCTACTTCAAAAAATATTGTATTTGTAGCTTAATAAACTGTAAATCCAAGTCTTTCACAATAAGACCCCACGAATAATTCTGGAACACAGCCCAGAAAGCTATTCTGAGGTCAAAGCTCTAGTTACAATAATTGAAATCTTTCTAAGTTCTTGCAACTGAGAGAAAATACCAATTTCAAAAGATATTTTTATAGTTTTCTCTCAAATGTAAAATATACCCATCATTTGCTTTAGTATAAAGAAAACCACCCTAAACAATTATGTAACAATTGAACTTTGTTACTTGTCAACCATAAACCTAAATAAAGTTACTCTAGTAAATAATATAAATTATGGTAGAAATTTCTTTATCTAAAAAGTACCCAAATAAAAAATGAAAGCCCCAGATAATCTCAGTATAGAAGTTAATATACACACTAGAGTTCACAGAATCAGGTTCTATCACCCCATCCCTGCCACTCTTTCCAGGGCAAATGCCCAAGACTTTGGAAAAGATTAAAGCTTTATTTCTAAAAGTCCATGTGCAGTGAGTTCAATCCTACCTTA
Organism: Mirounga leonina; assembly: GCF_011800145.1. Lineage (NCBI taxonomy): Eukaryota > Metazoa > Chordata > Mammalia > Carnivora > Phocidae > Mirounga > Mirounga leonina. Next base: position 8,863,832 of record NW_023270451.1, on the reverse strand, counting down.
CCATAACTGTACTAAACACAAAATTTGCCGTATTTCCACAGGGGCTTAAAAACACACACTTAACAAAACATTTACAATCCAGAACTCAAACATAAGACATTATAATCATAAAAATAGCAAAATAAAGGTGTGCCTCTTTATTGCTCTTTAAAAAAATCAATTTAGTGAGTATATAAACCTGATTTCCATAAAGCTTATGTAAGTTGGCTGCATGAAATATTTCTAGGACTTGCAGTATAGGAAACAGAGTAGATGTCACAAAAGATTAAGAAAACTAGGACAATTTTCTAAATGCAAGGAAAAAAAAGTATTATTTTCAGTTCACTATTTTTTTTTCCTCTCCTTCTTGCTCAAGGCACAAGAGACAGATCTGTTTTTTGGATTTTCTGAAGCACCCAGGGCCCTGTTTAAGGATAGTAAGGCCATTAACTAATACGCCCCTCAAAATAAGCTGAGCAGAAGCACTCCATTGTATATTTATAATATTTTAGTATTTTAGATGGAACAAGCTGTCTATCCCAAGCACTTCTAAGTTGTTTATTAATCATCTCTTTTTCTTCAATTGTATCAGAGCAAAAATACCTCCAACATATCCCTGGTTAACCTGTAGGAAGGGAAATGGTCTTAACTTCAATTTGATAATCAGACCTATCAGTGTTCAAATATACTTCCAAAGTTATTAGAAAGATACTGTACAAGCATTAACCACAGCTTCCCATTTTTTAAGATACACATATTATAATCAAAACCTTAAACCAGGGATGTAAAACTGTGTATTATGCCTTTATCAAAGAAAAAAAAAAAAGGATGCCAAATTAAAATGAATACTTGGGATTCTTTTTGAAGAGTACATCAGACATGACAAGCTTGATTAATTTAATCGGCCCTCTTAGAGTCTCTGTTATCATCATGCTGTGGCCAGCTTGTGAATGATAGGGATATTTTTACATTGTGGCACAGTCTGAAAAAAATTAACATTTTAGCTACTTTGGTTAATGGGGAAGTCATTGACATAGAAGAAAGTATTTCTAAAATATAATAATCCACATTCATTCTTTGCTAAATATAGTTTTTAAGTATAATTAACTCTTCAAAGATTCAGGATATTTAATTGTACCTGTATTTCTAAAATATATACATATATTTCATTTTTCATTTGAAATATTTCAGCCCTAGATGAAAAGATATAAGAGATGAGACTGAATCTGTACTAATCTCAGACTATATCCTAAACTTGGTTTCTCACATTTTTAAAAAACAAAACACTGACACTATTTTAATGTACAGGTAGGAGTTATTTTCCCCTTTAAAAAATCCAGTTAAAACACCTGATTAAGTATATCAGTTAATACTGGTGTTTTAAGTTATAGTTATTAATTCTCTCAACATAAGATATAACTGTCATTTATTCAACCAACATTTACTGAATGTCCACTCTTTACCAGGCTCTATCCCCCTAATGGAGGGAAAATACCCTTTAATTTCTGAAATGCAAAAGTTCACTTAATGTAAGACGAGCACAGAAGTTTACCTTAGATCTAAGAAAGTACTTGACAAGCAATATACCAAGAGGGTTAAGAACCTGGAATTTGATAAGGAGACAGACAAGACCTAGCCTGGCCACTTACTAGTTGTATAACTTTGGGCAAATTACTATCTATCTAAGCCTCAATTTCGATTCCTACTTTGCGACATGAGATTAATATTACCTACCCCAGTTTTAAAAAATTGAAGAAACAGGGTCCATGAAAAAGAAATGAGAGGCAAAGAAAGGAGAATGAAGAACATAAATATAAAAGTAGAGAAATCAACTCAGTATAAACATATCAACCTAATATTCTTGTTTGTGCGCTTTAATAGCTGAAGGGCTGAATAGTAAACAACTCTGAACTTAAAATCCAAGTGCCTCTCCTTGTAAGTTCAAAGCCCACCCCCAGCATTTATTCCTCCCATAACTAAGGTTTCCTTTTGCTTTATTTTGCCACTAAACTCCTTGAGGGCAGGACCCATGTTTGATGCATGTTTGGATCCACACACTTGACAGAGCCCACATCTGACAGTAGCTAATTAAAGATTTATTGAATGATATCTGCATAAGGTCCTCATTATCCTCATGTATAAAATCAGGCTACATGGTAGGAACACCACTGAGCCTTATGATTCATGATACTCAAAGATGATTCCTCAATGAGGCATTTATTCCAATGAAGGTGGGAGCATCACAGGAATGAGGGTTTTACAATAGCTCAATTATAGAAAGTGGAGGAGAGAACTGAGACATCTTGTGGCATTTGGTAGTACAGGCATGCCAAATGCAAAAAGCAGTCTCTACTGGATTCATATCACAATCCAGCACAGAACAAGTAATGTTCATAAGAAGTTTAATTTGTAAACTTGTAATTTTTTTGGCTTTATGACTGCTTAGAAGTTAGAAACATATGATTTTTACACCTAGTTATGTGTTGCATAATTGTATAAAGTGATGTCACAATGTATGTAAACCAATATTAGGAATCTGTAAGAATTGTTTCCTCCTTATTAAAGACATAGATATTAGTCAATTTTGACAAACACTGTCCCAAACTCAGCTCATAAACACACACGGGCAGGACTGGAAACTGGTAAGGATGGAAAGGTATTCCTAGAAAGAACAGCATGAGCAAGGGTATCAAAGATAAGAAAGCACAGGAGGTCCTCAGAGATTGCCAAGGGATAGTCATGGGAAATATGGAAAGGCAGGGTGGAAGCCAAACCACAGAAGCTCTTGAATACCATACTTATAAACAGGGTGATATTCTGTAAATAACCGGAGCTATTAAAGACTTCTAAGAAATTACTGATAAGATCAAAGCTGTCATTTATGAGGATTAATTTAGAATGGAGGGCGGAAAGTGTGTAGGTAGGAAGACCAGGTAGGAGGGTATTACAGCAGATTAATTCATGTGAAAATGGAAGGAGGAGGAGGATGGACAAGGCAATGGAAATGAGAGCAAACAAGGCTTGGAAAATAACCAGATGTGGGAGCACAGAAAACAAAGATGCCAAAATTGCTATGAATTAGCCTATAATAACAAAACTTCTGTTTACTTATGAAATATTTCAGTCATACAAAAGTATCCAGAAAATAAGAGAACAAACATCTGGGCACTCAGAAGATGAAAACATTACAGCACCCTGGACACCTCTCCCTCATCTACTTCCCTTTCTCCCTTCCTTAAAATAACCAGCACTCTGATTTTGATGGTTAGCCTCACCAGGCACTTTCTTATACTTCCTTATATAGTCTACCTATAAACATATGAGACAGTTTTTAAGATTTTTTAACTTTATGAATGTGTCATAGAGCCTATCATTTTGCAAACTGCATATTTAACATTGCCACTGAGATTTATCACACTGTTTCCTTTCTCTGTACAGTATTTCATTTGCATAATTGTATAGACTATTTCATTTTTAAGATATACTCTATTCATTCTTTCACATTTATTCACACCTGATGATGAATAATTTAGGTATTTCAAATTTTGCTATTACTAGCAATATCGCAGGGAACATTTTTCTCACTACAGCTACTACACTTTCTCTGGAGTCTGTACCTGGGAGTGGGATTACTACCTCCAAGGGATGTGTATCTTTACCCAACATGCTTCTAGCAACTGATGTTCCCACCCAAAAGGATATTAAAGTTGTCCAGCTCAGCATTTGGTGTTGTCTGATTCTGAGAGGCATGAAATGGTATCTCATTTTAATTTGCATTTCCATCATAATAGGTGGTACATAGTATGCTTTTTGCCCCACTTTGTTCGTGGTGCACATGTCATCAGTGTTAACATGAATGAATTAATCCATTTTGTCTACTACGATTTGCACTTGTTCCTTGTTGTTTAAGAAAGTCTTCTCTACTGCTGATGAGAAAGTTCTCGGGTTGTATATTCTGAAGGCATATATAATTAAATTAATACCAAAAAACCATTTGTCAAAAATCACTCAAGGCACAGTTATTGACCCAACACCTTAAGCAACTCTAAACCTTCTTACTGAACTTGAGGTAAAACAAGCAATGTACGTCCAAAAGCAACGAAATCAAGAAGCACACAACAGGGGAAATCATTTGCAACAAGTATGCAAAGTATTAAAGGGCAGGTTCTGATGAATCTCAAAATGGACGAGACTCACTTCTTTAGAACAGACTGTCCTTCCACCACCCCTTCGCAAATTAGACTGCAGATTAAAGTAACAATGTGAAGCCGTTTTTACTCATCAGTTTAGTACAGATAATTACAAGAACCCTCAATGCTAATGAAGGTGAGGTGAAACAGCAGTCTCACATGCCACCTGCAGGGGTGGGAACCAGAATATGCGGGGAAAGCAATCTAGTTGTACACATCATCAGTCTTAAAACAGTTCAAACCTTGTAACCCAATAATTTAAGGAAATAATCAGGAATACAGGCAATGATAGACACATAAAATGCAGTCCTCATGGCAGAATATCTGATTATAAAACTGAAAGACCTCAATTTTCAACATTAGTGTGATTCAATAAATTATGAAGATCTAGAAGATGGATTACTATGTAGGCACTAAACTTGAGATATATTTAAAATATTTAATGGTAGGTAGATACATAAGCCACAAAAGTACATCGTTATATACATATACAGTATCATGTAAACTATTCAAAATGCAAAGAGGAAAGAAACTTACTCAAAGGCTTATTTTCCCAAATATTCAAAGAACACACGCAATACTCAATAATTAGGCAATCAGCCTTTGAAAATAATTAGATACTAGAACAAAAGAAAGCAATGCCTGTATTTTCTTCCTGTAACACAATAATGCTGTACATAACTAAGGATATTCAAGTTACATTGAGATATTAGTAACATCTCATGTAAAGCTCAAGACTAAACGACACAAAGCATGTAAAACAATGAACATATATGCTGTCGCTGATGGAACAGTCTGATTTAAAAAAAAAAAAGCCACTTCTTTGTTAAGAGGTAATAAGTAAACTATTTTTTGATACTAGATGTACAAAGGTTTTGGAAGCAGCACCAAACTTTTTTGCTTAACAGAGTCTCACAGCCCTTTCCTTCCTTGGCCGAGGAGCGGGCGCCGTGCCATGGCCCTGTACCGCCCTCCCACCACAGCTCCCTGGACCTAAGAGGATCGAGTGTTTGACCAAAAGGTAGCCCAATCTCCACCTGCCAAAGGCTGAAGACTCCACAGCTGAGGACAAAAGGTGAGACGGGCAGATCAGAGTTGTCTGATTTTGGAAAACTAATTAAGAGTTTGAAGCAGTGAGTAGTATAAACGGAGCATAAAACTTATGGAGGAATCAGAAGGCTGGAAGGAAACCACCATGGCAAGGCCACCAGCTCCAAAGCCAAAGGCACAGTCTTGTTCCCCACCCACCAGCTTTGAAGTATTCAGTGTTGGGTTTCCTCTGAGATGTCTGCCTCATAACACACTCTGCGCCGGAGCTAGCTTGAAAAGTATCTCCTCCTAACACAGAAAAAGCCTTACCTATAAACGGGGGTACTCTTCACACACCATGCCAAATGTTTACCGTGTCTACCAGCACAGATGCCATTTTAATAAGAGAATAATAAATATTAAAGATAAAATTAGAAGAACAGATGATAGTTAGAAAAACTTTGTGAATATTTTATGCCCAAGAAAGTTGCAGACTCTATCTTTTATGAAGTCTCTATACTGAAATTATCACACCACTGTTGCATTAAAGTATGAAACTATCTTGGATCTACACACCATACAATCCATTATTAGAAGAAACATACTCAAATAACAGAATCACTATATCATAACAGAAATGCTCCAGCTGAATGCTTCAATTTAAGGCACACACATATCCAGTTTTAGAATCTTTTTTTTTTTTTTAAAGATTTTATTTATTTATTTATTTATTTGAGAGAGAGAGAGAAACAGCATGAGAGGGGATAGGGTCAGAGGGAGAAGCAGGCTCCCCGCCGAGCCGGGAGCCCGATGCAGGACTCGATCCCGGGACTCCAGGATCATGACCTGAGCCGAAGGCAGTCGCTTAACCAACTGAGCCACCCAGGCGCCCCCAGTTTTAGAATCTTAATAACAGTAAACTAAACCTCGAAAATACTGCAAAGGTAAATGATAGATACGTTATTAAAAACCTTTCTTAAATCACAGACGACATACATGGGAAATAAATGACAAGTAAGCGACATCTCTATATTCTTACTCAAAATGTCCTAGCAAATGCACTGAATATCTTGGTTGCAAACTTATCCATATAATATTTAATGACTAAAACTATCATAAATCTAAACAACCAATCTTAACTTTCAGAAATCCAGAGAAACCATTATGCCAAGTGATTTCTAGAATACCACACAATTCTGAAACTATTAAAGTTGAGTTCTCAACTTAGTCCCCCATGTACATGGGTTCACTCTACAAGAACTTTACAGCATTTTCTACTTCTATTCAGGAAAAAAAAAAAAAATGAGCTGTTTATCTGAAAGACTCGTTCTGATGCTTGAATCTTCTAACATTTTTTGTTCTGTTTTTTTTTAAAATAACATTTGCTCACTGATGAACAAAAACACACACATAACAAATATAATTCAAAATCTACACAAGTCTATGAATTATAAAGTTCTGCTGACTGGCTCTCCAAATATAGCCACTAGTAAGAGTCTGTTAAGAGTTTTCTATTCTTCAGAGAACTACTCTTTTTATACTGGTTACATTTTATATCGGAGTTTAAGTCATCTCAAAAGTGACTGCTAAAACCCCCATGGGCTACGCCATTGGTTGATAACTTTTCAAGAAATTAGTGCTAAAATTCTAAGCATTGCCATGTGCACAGTATAAATTATTCTGGAGTTCCTTACTAACTCCTTCATCTGAAAGCTTTTGAATAGCTTTTGGCAAAAAGCAATAAAATTCAACCTGATGTATAAAATGCAATCATCCAAAACAAAGTTAAAATGATCTACTACATAGGCATAGTAAGACAAAAGAGAGAAGAAACCCAAAACCCGTTTTCTTTATCCTTAAACTTATTAGTAAACAAGCCAAAATAACCATATTGCTTTTATCCTATGCTAAAACACTTAAAGAATATTTCCTGTATTTTAATTAATATCAGCTTCCCAAAGATTGTTCCATTTCCAGATACCTAGATAATGCAAGCTATAGAGTTGGCATCTATAAATATTTATTGAATGAATTTACACATTTCATAAGAACCAGGTGTCATAACTAACTTAAAGCTAAGCCAAACCAGCAAATGAAAGCAGAAGTGATAGATCATTTGTGCTATATTTAATCACAAAATGTTTCATATATTGTAGTACTTGTCAGTAAATATTAACGTAAAGGATAGTTTTCTAAGATCAGAATTGCCTTTTAAAGGCAATGGAAATCATGTTGTATGTTGAGGACAGATTAGGAGAGATGAGGTTACATAAAAATAGTACAATCAATTATTTCAAGACCCATGACTATAAACTTTCTCAGAGTTTGCAACCATCCTTTATTTACTTCTGAGAAAGGAATGTCATCATGAACATTACCAGATGAAAATGTCCATAAAAACATATTTATAAGGTCACATTCAACCTGACCTGAATAATCATATGATCAAAAGATGAAATCCACTTTAAAAATTCTTGCTAAGGACGCCTGGGTGGCTCAGTCGTTAAGCGTCTGCCTTCGGCTCAGGTCATGATCCCGGGGTCCTGGGATCGAGTCCCACATCGGGCTCCCTGCTCGGCGGGAAGCCTGCTTCTCCCTCTCCCACTCCCCCTGCTTGTATTCCTGCTCTTGCTATCTCTCTGTCAAATAAATAAATTCTTTAAAAAAAAAAAATTCTTGCTAAATACACAGAAGATTCAATTATGACTAATTATAGTTTTTGATAACTCTCCAGGAAGTGCATGTTTCCATGCAAGATAGTATCAAATAGTTTTTCTCAAAATGCGCTACTAAAAAACCATTTCAGGTTAACATTAAGAGCTTAACTATATAAGTGTGGTAGGCTTTACATATGCACATGTACACATATGTGTATGTATAAATTACAGTGAGCTCTTACTTTGTGCAAAGCACTGTTTCAAATACCTTAGAGATGAGGTTATGGGAGATTTCACAAATGTGGCAAAGATGGGGTAAGTCTTGAAAAATGCTTATCCGATGGATAAATGGAAAAGATTCAGGAGGATCACCTACTCTAGGATTCTGCTTCCCAAAGTATGGACTGGCCTGGGGATGAGCGGCAAAGGCAGCCCCTGAGAGCCCATGAGAAATGCAGAATCTCAGGCTCCATCCCAGACTTAGAATGAAAATCTACATTTTAAAAGATGACAACTTATTTCTATGCATATTAAAGTTTAAATTTAAGAAGAGCTGCTTTAGGAAAATAAGGTGAGCAGACCTGGACCAGCAAAAGCATACAAAAAGGACAAGTATGAAAAGACCTAACTTCAGAGCAGGAATATAAAGAACAAAAGCAGATGTAATGCTGGAAATATTTTGAAAATTACTGATCCATTTTTTTTTCTCCTTCGCATTTACATGCATAATGGAAGAAGAGGCAGATGGGGTGCCTTAGTACCATCAGATGAAAATGGATGAGCACAAGTGGTTTACTTTCCAGGCATCGCATGGCAGAGACCGTCAGCCTGGCAGCCAGAGGGTCATCAGTGGCCTAGTAGCAAAGGCAGAAAGGAGCTAGGGATGAGAGAGGCCGGGAGTCACCTCTATCTTGATATGCCTCTCTGAGCCACGGTTGCAGAGGTGACCAGTATTTCAGAGAAGATGAAGAGATTGCTCAAGGCAGAGGGTCTATGTGAGATCCTGGGAGAAGAAAGCCACCGAGGCAGCAACACATCCACACAGCCTGGTGGAGAAGTGTGGCTGTGCAGAAGGAACATCTGAGGTCATCTCGCCATGGCATATCAGCACCACTGCGAAATGTATAGGACAGATCATCTTCCACATGCTTGATGTGACCAGAGAAGACAGAGCACTCAGGGCAGCCAAGAAAGAGCCTGGCTACCAGCACTGGTTCTGCAGCAAAAGGCTGCCCGGGAAAAACAGATCAGGAGATCCATAGCATCCATGAGATACAAAGGAGGGACAAGACCGTAAGAGAAACCATCCTGGCTGTGAACAAAATGAGCCACAACAGACCAATAAGCAGTGCATGCTGGCAGGCAAGGAAAAAAAACTGGCTGCCAGGCACAGGGGCACCATGGGAATTGATGAGGAAGTCCAGAACAGTACTGGGAGAGCCAACCCACCACACACGCTCACGCACATACACACGCACGCGCACACACGTACACACACGCGCACACGCACATACCCCTCGTGCTAAGCAGAGACCACACGAGCAAAGAGTGGCGAGAGGCAAAAAAAAAAAAAAAATGAAGGGAAACCTTAAGTTCAACACTGCTGGATGATAAACGCGAGAAAGGAAAATAAGCAAAAACTTTAGAAAACAAAGTCGATGGACCTTTTGACTGAGTGTGAAAGCAAATAAGAAATCAAGGATCGTGGTGCCACCAACCAAAACAGAGGCAACGGGGAGAAGGAAGAAGTGGTTGGGTAAGTGGATGAGAGATGGCGCCTTCCGTTTGGAATATTGTGTTAATAAGGTAAGTAAAGTAAACCTGCCCTCTACCCTCACCCCACGAGACTAAGAAGAAAGCTACAGCCAACCTGGGGTGCACAGGATTCACAAAGACAATGTGCTGGTTAATATGTGTTCAAAATAGGGGCGCCTGGGTGGCTTAGTCGTTGGGCATCTGCCTTCAGCTCAGGTCATGACCCCGGGTCCTGGGATCGAGCCCCGCCCGCATCTGGCTCGCTGCTCCGCAGGAAGCCTGCTTCTCCCTCTCCTCCTCCCCCTGCTTGTGTTCCCTCTCTCACTGTCTGTCAAATAAATAAAATAAAAAATCTTAAAAAAATATATATATGTGCTCACAATAGAAAATTACTAGAGGACACGATCTACCTACAGTGAAATACAGTCAAGACCCTACAAATATGTGAATCCTAAGAACTTTATATAATAAATTTTTCACAGACTATGAATTAAGTATGGTATGATGAAAGTGATTTTAAAAAGCTAGAAAATATAAGAATAGAATAAACTATTTACAAAAGGTTAGAGTTTCTAGAAATACAAATACTACTAATAAAATTAAAAACTCAATATGTTAAAAGGCAGATTAGTTTATTGCTAAATAGATAAGGTGAACTAAAAAATATATAAGTAACATAAAAAGATAAGGAGATTAAAAAAAAAAAAAAAACCTGGAGAAAAGTTAAGAGACAGGAAGTTAGAATGAGAAGCCTGACCTAATTATAAAGAAAATCCAGAAGACAGAGACTAACCATAAGATAATCTCTCTCTAAAAAAATATATTTGTATGGATTACATGAGTGCCTGTTGTATTTCTCAATATTCCTATATAATTGAAAAATAACTTTTTAAATAAAAAGCAATTTAAAGAGCGAATGGAAAGTGAAAATGTAAAAATGGGAATGCAGCCTCATATTTTGAAAAGGTTAGATGGAAAATGAAAGATTTAAAATGATTTAAGGAGAGCATGGACAGTTTTGCTTGGATTTTATTATTTTTAATGCTGGGCATGACTTGAGAATGTTTATGGACCAGGACGCAGGAGTCTTTAGAGAAGTGTGAAGATGGCAGAGAGAACCAGGGTGGACAGAAGGTTCTGGGAGGCAGGGGAGGATGAGTGAGTGGGAGTGCACAGCACTGGCCTTGATGAGCACCAGCTCATCAGTTCCAGCAACTTAACTGATCAGACTGATGACTGGTTACAGTCAGAGCACATCGCTTGCCTAGAATTCTTGATCTTGTTGCCAATTACACTGACTGCTCAGTTTGTGAAAACTCCGATCAATTTTAAATTGCACTGAAATAAATTTAACTCTTGAAATTACATTAACTTCAGAACTACCAATAAGAAGGCAGTTTTTTTTCTAATTCCTATTACATTATATTGATCTTAGGGGCCATTTACTTACAGTTCCCATGCTTCTTAAATATCATGAAAGGCTGTCAAATAAAAGACATGTGCCCAAACAAACAATAAATATTACAATATAGATTAGATAAGTAAATTACTAGAAAAAAATTTAGACTGTGCCTTAGAAAGGCAAAGTAAACAGAAGAAATTCCAGGTAATTCAAGGCTAAATCTTTAAGAGACTCTTCTGAAATACTATTAAAAGAGACAAATACCAGGGCGCCTGAGTGGCTCAGTTGGTTAAGCGACTGCCTTCGGCTCAGGTCATGATCCTGGAGTCCCGGGATGGAGTCCCGCATCGGGCTCCCTGCTCAGCAAGGAGTCTGCTTCTCCCTCTGACCCTCCTCCCTCTCATGCTCTCTGTCTCTCATTCTCTCTGTCTCAAATAAATAAATAAAATCTTTAAAAAAAAAAAAGAGACAAATACTATCACAGATTCAATGTTTCATTGTTTCTACATCAAAGTTACTACCACTTCTCAAGAGATGCTACTTCTCTCTTAAAAGTAAATTCATGGTCATTTTGGAGTTTTATTAGGAATCTGAGTCATCAGTACAGAAAGTTTCATAAAAGGTTTTTAAAATTTGTGGGAAGTAATCATAAATTCCCCAGAGAAATGGCACATTCATCTGAGTCAACTCAAATAATGTTTCATAACTTACACTAACAGCCTTGTTTTATTTTCAAGAAAGATAAAAGGAAAGTTTGCAGGAAATTATTACATTTATTCTAAAAATGGGTAATAAAAGGGAGAGAAAATTACATTTAAATCATTTGTAAAGTTTTCCAATTACTTAAAATCTACTCTCTCTAAAATTCCTAACAGCACAGATATTTACCTGGTCTTTTTCCAATGGGGATACTGTTAACAGAATGCCAAGTCCCACAAGGAAGCCATGGCTGGATCAGAAATTAGTAATTAAGACTGATTTTATACTTCTTGATATCTTTGCTATGTACATACCTTTGCTAACAAGAGCCAATAAAAGGATTTAATATCTATGACCATAAATGGATCAAACTAGAAAGAGACAGAGAGGGAGGGTTGACTCCAAAGAGTCTCTCAAGTATTTATCATAACAGCTTATATTTATTAAGAACTTCTGTGCCATGTATTATTCTAAGGACTCTGGATGTATTAGCTTACTCTGTCCCCCAGCCCTATGAGGTAGGTACATTTATTATCCAGAATTTATGGAAAAGAAAATTAAAGCTTAAAGAATTAGGATAACTTGTCCAAGATCTCAAGGAAAACATTTTACTGCCAGAGTTGTAGGTCAATCGCCTTTCCCTGTGTAAAGAGTCTCTGGATAAAGCTAAATAAACTTTGGAGGGCTAAAATTCCATCTATGTGGAGACTGTAAGAAAACAAAGTTATAGATAGCAAAGTCTCTTCTAGATTGCAGGTTTCTATATAATACAGATCTTACAGCCAGGCAGGATCAAAAAATAAGCTCAGAAATGCATGGAAATGGACAGATTTATAACCACAGTAACTTCTGAGAGGTCCATGACCTCCACCCTCAACTATGATCAATAATGAAGACCCCCAATGTTGAAGCTCACCTCCCCTAGTATCAATTATTATACCATTTCTTCCCTATTTGCTGTTATGAGGAGTTACTTTTATGTATATATTTTATTTCCCTAAGTAAATCGTAAATTCTCGTAAGGATTTGGTAAACCTAAGGCATAACTCAAAACCAAAAATAAACAACGCACTTTGCAAATGCCACCAATGATAATTCTTGCCACATAAGGACAGGCAAGACATAAAGAACAGACTTTGGTCAGTTTCTGAGCACCCTACTGGCTCCAGAAAGCCAAAGTTACAATCTCATTGTCCTGCTGTGAAAGATATTATTGTGAGAATTTTTTTTTTTTTAAGATTTTATTTATTTATTTGAGAGAGAGAGAATGAGAGAGAGAGAGCACATGAGAGGGAGGAGGGTCAGAGGGAGAAGCAGACTCCCCGCCGAGCAGGGAGCCCGATGCGGGACTCGATCCCGGGACTCCAGGATCATGACCTGAGCCGAAGGCAGTCGCTTAACCAACTGAGCCACCCAGGCGCCCTTGTGAGAATTCATTTGATGCCACGTCGTATGACCGCATGCATTTTAAGAAAGCACTCAAATAACATGTGAAATACCAATGCAACAATCCTGTTGAAAAAGTGTCCACAAAAAAAAAAAAAAACTGTCCAGAATATGCAAATATAAAAATCACATTTCACTCTACACCTAATTTCCCAAGAGTCATAATATCTTTCTGATCATGCAACAAGAATTAGGTATCCTAAATTAACTCCAGTTTTTAGAAGAGTGTGAATAATAATGTAGTAGGTTTTAGTTACGCTAACCAGCAAGATATAAAAGAAATAAATGAGAATACACTGGGCCAAAACTCATTAAAATTATCCAAGGAACAAGAAAAATGTATCAACTTTTTCATTTTAAAAGATTATTAGTCAAAATTAATGTTCAATTATTTAACTAGTCAATCATTTAATCAACATTTATGGAAGGACTACTCTGTGCCATTAGATGATAAACAAGTCGGACTGGATTTATGCTCTGAGGAAACCAACCCCAACAAGAGGTACAACAGACAATAAAAAAGTAAATGCACAAGATGATTTCAAAATGGTATAATTAGGAAGAGAGAGGAAGGAAGACAAATTTAGGTGGTCAGGAAGAACTTCACTGAAGCAGACGCAAACAAAAATAAAAGTCTTACTCTTTAACACTATGTCTGGAGTGAAATACCATGGGTTCAATATGAAGCACTAGAAACTGGTGATTTTGCTGTTACCATGATAGTCACATAAGTTGCAAAGGACTGAAGAAAATGAAGTTAAAATCATTCTGCATGCTCTAAAGTTATACATGAGATATCAAAGATGCTGCCACAAAAAAAACACTAAAAATGTGGAAATGGGTTTGGAATTAGGCAATGGGCAGAGGCTGAAATTTTGAGGAACAAGGTACAAAAAGCCTGGATTGCTCCCAACGCGCTATCAGAAATACAGATGTTAACACCTATATGAACATATATTAGAGAAAACATGAGATACCAGAAAATATTTTCATTGCCATGAACATGCTGCTGACATACAGATTTTAACTGTGGTGCTGGCAAGGACTTGGATGTAAAGGGGGAACATGTTATTATAAACTGGCAGAAAGGGGATCCTTGCTACCTACTGGCAGAAAGCTTAAGTGAATTATGTCCTACGGTTATGTGAAAACAAAATGTAGAAGCTATATACTTGGGTATTTAGATGAGAAGATTTCCAAGCAAACTGCTGGAAGGTACACGCTGTTTTCTTGCTTACTGGTTATAGTAAAACAGGAAAGGAAAAAAGATAAATTAAGAGAGTCCAAAATGAAAGAATGCTGTCAAGTCACAAGAATTCTACAGGCAAGAAACCGGGTGATAAAATTACTCAGCGGCAAACATGTGCTACCTTTCATTAAAAAGGAAGGGCAGAGTCCAGCACCTGGAAGGTGGAGCAGGATCAGAGGATTATTCCCAGGTCTTGAAACCTCATGTAGTTTGGACAGTGCAGGGGACTGGATGACTCCTTTTTTTCTTCCACTTTCTTTCTGAACAGGAAGACCTATAACTGGATACTCTGTGCTTGTCCCACCATTATATTATACGAGCAGATGACATGTTCTCAAGTTTCACAGGTAGAGAGGAACTTTGTCACAGGATGGATTATATCCAGAATCTCACCCAAAGTCAGTTAGATCATGAGATCTGGATGAGATTTTGGACACAGTGCTGATGCTTTCATGGGCTGAGACTCTGGGAGATGCTGGAATTCGGTAAATGCATTTTACATAAATCTTTAGCAGCCAGAGGGCAGACTGTGGGAGGCAGAGTAATAGCTCCCAAAGATGCCCACGTCCCAATCCCTGGAACCTGAGAACATGTCACCCTACATGACAAAAGAACTGTGTAGATGTGATTAAGACAAGTCTCCTGAGGTGAGGTAGATATCCTGCATTATCCAGGTCCAATGTAATCACAGGGTCCTTGTAAGTGAAAGGACCAGCACAAGATCAATGCTACAAGAGAAAGACTCTACCAGCCACTGCTGGTTCTGAAGATGGAGAAAGATCCCACGCGCCAATGAAAGCAGGTAGCCTCTAGATAGAGGCTGGAAAAGGCAAAGAAACAGATTCTCCTCTGAGACCTTTAGAAGAAAATTAGCCCTGCTGACATCCTGATTCTAGCCTTGTGAACCCCATTTTGGACTTCCGACCTCCAGGAACGTAAAGTTAATTATATTTTACATTGTTTAAAAGCCACTACATTTACGGAATGAACATCCACCTTAAAATGATGTTTGCCTTATTTCTGCTAAGATTTTTAATTAGTATGTAACAAGTTATGACAGAAGGCTAAGCAGAACTAAGGTGCTGCTGACCTTAGTTCATACAGCTCAAATGCCATCTGGGATCTGAGCTTCCCCAATGTCACACTGTGGGAAGTCACACATTGGGTAGCTGCAGGCCAGAACAGGTGACCAGGAAATACGTGACCCAGAAGTGCAACAAATACATTCAGGTCCTCCCATGGGAATCTATGGTAGCTTGAACTTTCCGAGGCTGAGGCACACGTAAGAAAAACAGTAAGATTGTGGTTGGATGCTCACTTTTTGTTTAAAAAATCATAGTAATCATTTTCAGGTTTAAATAACATCTCCCACTAAATCCTAGAAGACAAGCATTATATTTCCAAACGTCTACTAAATCCTATAACACAGGCATTAGATTTCCTATCACTGATAAATTTAACAGGACTCATGCTCTTTATTTATGGTTAAAAGAGGCCAAAAATAAAGATTACAAAATGAGATGTACAAAAGAAAAAAAATGTAAGGAATGACATAACAACTGCAACATAGCAGACTTTCCTCCAATGAATATCCGCTGTCATTTTTCTCTCATTTCTCAAATAATATAAAGGACTGTGAAAGGTTCTCATAAAAATCAAAAAGAATTCTTAAACCAATTTGCTTTTAGATACCATGTGCTTATTTTGGTCATCACATGCTGTTAATATTCCTTTCTGGTTTACTTTGTTTGGCTGGATAATTATTCCCATCAATACTTAAAATGGATGGTTTATATTCTAGGTTAAGTCCTAATTCTACACTAGATATTAACCTAATTAGGAACTACTTAAGCATATGACAAAGTAAATGGTTGTTAGGGATGGATACAAGTACAACTTACAATGATTCTGCCCCTAAAGTGTCCACACTAGTCAGAGAAACAGGCAGGGCCCACAGCTAAACAACACTAGAAACAAGAGTGCAATATGCTTCGCCATATGCCAACTGTCCCTATCTGGAGGAGGAGGGTGACCTGAGGAGAAGAGTATAAGGATGGAGGAAGGGAGTCTAGAAGAAAGTTCTTATTGCGCAGGCAATGGAGAAGTCAACAAAGGTTTCTGAGCAAGGAATTAGCATGATAGGAAGAGTAGGCTAGAGGCAAAAGACCAGAAGCTGGAAAGCCTTCTGGAATTAGGCCGCCAGAGGCATGGGAGAACTTGAAACTACAAATTTTAAGAATGAGAATCAGAAGATACAGAAAAATCAGCCCTTTCAAAACACACTTTAATACCACCTGTAGTGTCTATCAAAGTAATTGTTAACCTCAGGTAAGTGAGTGACGGAGAAGCACAGAACCCATGTTGAAATACCAGGTCCATTTATTCAAGGAAATGGGACTCCTGACATCTAAGATCCTGAGCCAATGCTAAGGAAATAGCTAAAGCCAGGCAAAATCCAAAGTCCTGCAATGCCAGAATTGCCCAACAAAGGAAGTCACAGGACAAGTTTAAAGGGAACAAAAAGATTAATGATGTAGCTTCTGAAAGAGATGGTTGCTGGTCGCAATGGAAAAATGTTCACCAAGCAGAAGAGAGCTTATCCCTCACCTCATTTTCACTCCACCTATAATATTTAAAACAAACTACAGAAAGAGAAAGGGTGTGGATTTTTGTTTGTCTGTGAGGATGAGTGGAGAGGATAATGAGGTGGAGTAAAGGAGATTCAAAACTCAGCTTCAGAGTGAGATGAATAATGAAGAATGGATGAAAGTTTTACTTTTGTATAATTAACCCTTTACATCTTTGAAAATTATAACAATATTTAAGAAGCGCCCATATGCATAATATAGTCTCACTGAAAAAAACAGCCAAAACCTAATGATACAGCCCTTAAAAAATGATAAACCATAACATCCTCAACGGTATGACAATAATAAATGTTTTCTCCTCAGGCAATTAGCCATTTATAATGGAAAGAAAACTTTCGTTATAAAAATAAGTTTTTCTATTTAGGATTTTATTCTCATACCAATGCCTGGAAACTAAACCTAAAGACTTGAACCACTCTAACCCTGACCTAATTTCCCTTAGGTCAATGATTAGACTGGGTCCTCTCTTTTTTAAGGCCTAACTCACTGTTCCTAATATGGATAGTCAAATATCTCTGATTTTCAAAAAAATTTAAATTATAATAGACACCCAGTACCAAATTTTTTTCTAATAATGTGCATCTCATATCTGAATCTCTCAACCCAGATGTCTGAAAGACAATACATACACGCCTCAAGAAAAAAATGCAATACAATGAACTATTTAATATATTATCTTAACTATACTTTGGATGTTTTCCTTAAATGGAAAAAATTCATTTGATGAAAAAAAATAAAATAATTAAAGAGGAAGACGACCTGATATAAATGGAAGTGACAGTGGTTATAGATTACCTAGAAAACCATTTTGTATTTCCAGTTGATTCAGTTGTGGTTTTTTTTTTAAGATTTTATTTATTTATTTGACAGTGAGAGAGAGAGAGACGGCGTGCCAGAGAGACAAGTGGGGGGAAACAGCAGAGGGAGAGGGAGAAGCAGACTCCCCACTGAGCAAGGAGCCTGATGCGGGGCTCAATCCCAGGACCCTGAGATCATGACCTGAGCCGAAGGCAGATGGCTTAACCGACTGAGCCACCCAGCGCCCCTCAGTTGTTTTATTTCATTGAGCTAGTTACACATACGACTTTAAACATCCAAAAAAGAACCAAAGGTCAAAACTTCACTGCTAAAGACAAATTAGGAAAAAAAAAATGTTTTGAAACATCCCAAGAATAAGATTTATGAAATAAGCCAACATTTTGTTTATAGGAACTAGAGTGCTGGGACCCTGGGCAAAAGGGTAATGTAGGAGTAAGATCAGGAGGAAGAGGAGGGAGAGCTGGGCCAACAAGACAGGGTTACAAAGGGATTTCTACAGAGAGAGGAGATGCGGGGAAAAGCAAAACACCAAAGCTAGAAAGGACAACTGAAGGAATTCAGTTACCTAAAAAATTTTAAAAATCATTCTGAAATCTTTCTATCATTAGTGGTATAGAAAAACAAAATCTCAAAATTTCTTCTGAAAATCATGACTCTGCTACACCTTCCTCCTCTCACTATAGCTGGTTGTAGACGTGCAACTTTTACTTTTCTACATTATACATTCAACTGTACTTACTTGTTAATCTAGGCTCTCACCAGAGATTAATTTTTTACCCCCAGGGGATTTTGGGGACTATCTGGAGACATTTTCAAGGATCAAAGGTTAAGGGGGCTGCTCTTGGCATCTAATGGGTAGAGGCCAAAGAACATCCTACAATGCTCAACATCCCACAACGTACCAGACAGCCTGCACAACAAAGAATTACCCTGCCTAAAATGCCAATAGCGCTAAGGTTGAGAAACACTGATTTCTTCTGAGTATAAGCAAAAACGAACTCCTCTGACCTTCATCCTAGTCCATCTCTCTCCAACAGACATCTAATTAAAGCATTTTTCAATTGCTTTAAACATGGTGGATGGCTGGCTCAAACTAGAGTCACACTAAAATTCACTGAAAGAATACATCAGAGCAGGAGTGCAGAAACTGCAAGAAAAGAAGTTTGTAAGCTTCCTTCTGTTTCATTTTTATCTCAAGCACATCCACATCAGAAGAGAAACATTTACATGTTTCCATATCAAGGTGTGTCTCTTCTATGCTCAATACACTAAAAATACACTGACCCAGGCAAAATATGTTCTTATTAACATAAAAACTTAGGTAAACAGTATTACTGAGAAAGATTTATGTTGGGGGCAAGGGTGAAGAAGGCCACCCGGGTCTTTAAAATGCAAAGTTATTTCACAGTTTGCTAGCAAAATGACTCAGATCATTATTACTTTTAGTCATGCCAAGTTTGCTGCTTCTAAGCCTACTAGTAATGGAGAAAAAAAACCCACCATTTTTCCTGCAGTCATTAAACCAATGAAACAGAAGCTTACTGAAAACAGGTTTGTGCAAGATCTTTTATCACAACTGTTCTAAAACAAAAGCAATCGCTGGAAGTGCAAACGAAGATTCTAAGAAATCTTTCACCTACCTAAATAGCTACGGAGTGTGTATGTTGGGGGTGGGGGGCAAACAAAAGAAAACCCTAACTCACAGATCTACCAATCTTATGCTGTAAATATTTTCCTAATGTATCCTTCAGTCAGAATCCTGGCTTCCTCTTTTTTTTTTTTTGGTCTCTCCTTTCAAAAAGCTGGAAAAGACCTCCACATAGCGTTCCACCAGGAGAACAATACTAAGAACAAATAAAAGCCTGCCGTGTACCTGGCCAATCTCATTCATCAGAAACCGTGGCAGCTGGGAGAGAATCCTGTTTTCCGCGTGACTCTTCCGCACCTTTCACATAGGTTTCTCCCCTCGAGTATCTGCCTTACCTACTACTGGGGCAAACGTTACCCAACTTTGATGGTTTCCACGTCTCCACAGTAATAAAAATCAAGCATCCAGCAGAGCCTGCTTCCTTGGGCAAGGTAAATATAATCAGTGCTCCTTTTCCACTTACTAAGTCGCCACAGGAAGTTAACAGGAAGGACACAGTTCGATCCCACGGAACCTCACAAAAGGTGCACTAATTTCACAAAGCGAGGCACTCTCGACAGGGGAAAAGCACCAGCGCGACACGACACCGCGTACGAAGGGTTTTCAAGGGGGGAGGGGTGGTGTGGTTTGGTTTTTTTGGTTTTTTTCCCCTTGCCGCGAATGCCCCCTTCATCTTCGGAGGGCTGAGCTAACTTCAGAGACACCGGGCTTACTCGCGACCCGCTCCTCGGCTCCTCGCGGGGTCCACACCAACGCCTGTGAGTGAAGTGAAGCTCCCCCCGCCCCCCACCGCGGGCGAGTTCTCACCGGCCAGGGAGGAGAGAGGCAGGGACCAGGGAGAGGAGCACCCGCCCCGGCTCCGCACCGCCCCGGCCCCGCTCGCGCCCGGAAACCATCCCCCGGCGCCACAAGCCGCGCTCTCGGCGGCTCTGACACGTCCGCTCTGGGTTCCAAACGCGGGGGCCGTGGCGGCCACCGCGGGGCGCCGCGCCCAGCAAGCCGCGGCCCGACCCCAGGGCCCCCCCTCGGGACGCGCCTAGCCGCCCTTACCGAGCAGCAGCAGCTTGACCTCGCGCGCCGCCTTCTCGCCGTCCTCACGGAGGTTCCGGTCGATCATCTTACTCCGTTCCACCGCCGCCTTATCCTCGGCGCTCAGCGTACAGCCCATTGTGCCAGGAGCGAGAGCTCGCCGCCGCTCCCTCCACGTCCGACGCGCTGCCTTCAAACACAGGTGAATTCTTTCTTTCCGGGCGCGGGCGTTCGAACACCTCCCGACGCCGGCCACGAAACACCCCCACCCACTTCCTAAACGGAGCGAGGAGAGCGCTGTCTGCAAAGCAGCGAGCTGCACCGCGCGGCTCTTCCCCGCGGCCGGGTTCCGCTCCTGCGTCCCTCAGCGCCCCCGAAGTCCCAGGTTTTCAGGCTCTGGATACGCTGGCTGCCGCCCTCCCGCTGGTGGCCGCGCCGCAGCCCCAAGAAGCCCGGTGGAGCTCGGCGTCCGCGCGCCGCCGCGGCCCCGCCCCTGCCCGCCCCGCCCGCCACTCCACGACCCCTCCCCGGGCGCGCTCCCGCGCACGTGCCCTCGGACAGCACGGCCTCGGACGGGCGCGCGCGCCCGCGCGGCCACCGACCCCGGCGCCGCGCAGCCCCCGAGGGCCCGGCGCCTTGGAAGCGGCCCCGGAACGCCGAACTGCCCGGCTCGCTCCCCTACCTCGCTTCCTCCGTGGGAGCGGGTTAATTTCTCCCCGCTTACTCACACCGCGGGATCTGTGCGGACTTGCCCCTTCGCGGTGCAGGTGGGAGAGCTGCCAAAGTTGGAAGCTGAAAAAAGCCAGTGCTGGGCGTTTGAGCATGCCCAGCTCCGGCAGCCACGCAAGGGTTTTCGAAATGTAAACCTCTGTCGGCTGGCCTTCAGGGTTGTGGGAATAGAGGGAGCTGGGAAGGGAATGGAGCCATGGCGAAAGCAGAGATGGGGACAGTGGGGAACAGGAAAGTCTGGGAGGGGGCTAGGAGGTTAACTTCCTTCAGGTTTTTCTTTCTGTCCTTTTCCCTCCCTCTATCCATTCTCACGTTTCTTTTCACAAGCAGAGAACATTTTGATAGATTTTCTCATAACTTGAGAAAATGTGAGACAAATATTCACAGTATATTTTATAATGACAAGAGCAACAAAACACACCTACACAAATAAATCTGCTCCGCACCCAAACCTACCTCCTCTGGAGCAGCATGTAAGCTTCTACGCCAAATTTTGGAACCCTATTTATGACCACGGTAGTAAATCATAAGCCACTAGGCATGACATTCCCTTTTACAGGCCTTAGTTAGCCTCCTTGCCCATAAAATGAGTTGGAGTTTATTCATATTATGGTTCCATCCTTCTAGTGCCAACTGGTCTCGGGGAGATAAGCTGGTAGGGCCCTGGGAGGCATTTCACCCAGAATGGAATGAATGAGCGCAGGTTTAAGGTCTGGTCTCTTCTGTAAGTTACACTACACTTTTCCCTTACTGACATTGCAGGATGTTGATTGATTAGAAGACGGGCTGGTAGCAAAGAGTAAAACATCCTCTTTAATGTATTAAAAATTAGGAAATTGCTCTTTGGTTTCCACCTGGAAGTCTTACTTTCTAAAAAGTGTTTTAAAAAAAAAAAAAAACTGGCTTGAGTTTTCCATGAAGGTAAGGCTGAGCTGATGCTATAGGCAGAAGTGGGTCACTGAAGCCAGGCCTGTGGGCTAGCGGAGATTGCAGTTTCCTTCTTATTGGACATGCCCTTTCGTGTCCTCCTACAATAGTCAAACCTGCTGGGCTAAAGAGATGCAATTTCAAGAACTGCCTCAACTTTTCCTATGAGCTTTTGTAACATAACAACAAAAAGGAGCAAGCTTTAAACTATACTTAATCACCTTCTACCCAGTTTGTATTTCTTGATGCTTTAAATGTTGATGCTCATCAGAAACTCTGAGGTTAAACTTGACAGAGTGAACTTTCAACATAGTGTTTGTGTATTAGCCATTTTGGATTATTGACTATGAGGCCTTTCTCAATATCCATATTGAGTGTAGGGCCAACAACCACAGGAAAAGAGGAAGCAACCATGACTTAATACTAGATGAAGTGACCATAAAATTCATGTTTTGGAGAAAAAAAGATACAACAAAACTATCCACATTACCTCCCTCATTTGACAAACTTGTCAAGTAGGTGAGGAGTTAAAATATAGTACATAGGTGAAAAAGAACTGAAAATTAGCTTTATATGAAGCTAACCTTCTTAGAGGATACAGAGTAATGGAGTAATCAGTAAGGGGGGGGGAGTCCAAGAGAAGAAAGTTACCAAAAAAAAAAAAAAAAAACCAACCCAACTTTAGAAGGAAGCCATAACCAGGATTAGTGAAGGATTTCAAGGGGCATATATTGGTCAGCTGGGGCTGCCATAACAAACTAGGACAGATGGGTGACTTAAACCACGGGAATTTATTTCTCACAGTTGTGGAGGCTGGGAAGTCCAGGAACAAAGCACCAGCAATTCAGGTCTCCCATGAGGACTCTTTTCCTGACTTATAGGTGGTCTCCTCCTTGCTGTGCCCTGGCATGTAGAGCTCTTATCTCTTTCTCTTCTTATAAGGACTAATTTCTCATCATAGAGTCCCAGACTTATAACCTCATCTAAACCTAATTACCTCCCAAAGACCCACCTCCAAATACCATCATATTGGAGTTAGGGCTTCAACATACGAATTTGGGGGTGAGGGGGAAAGAAAGTCTGTAACACAGTATATTTTGTTTGAGAGGAATAACCAGCTAAAAGGGTTAATACGTAAAATACGTGTTGGGGAAAGCAATTGTTTTATAATTGGAATGTAGTTTGGCTGTGAAGAATGATAGGAAGTGTGGGACAAAGTTGGAGAAAGCTTTAAATATTAAGGTGAAGTGTAAGACTTTATGCAATGGGTGCTAAGTGTTCCTTATATTCTCCTGAGTTGGGTAATAAGTGTTGTAAAGAAATAGTCTCTTACCCCACAAAACAAATGAGTTACCAGTAAATGGATTGTGTTAGTAATCCACATATGAGGCAGTGAGAGTCACTCAAACTAATAACTTACATAATTATGATGTTGCAAAGTGTGATTCAACAACCTTGTCAAGGAGGTGGAGCAGATATTATTAACTCATCTATTTTATAGAGTGAAACTGAAATACAGAGGTTAAGGCAATCTACTTCAGAGTATTGTTTTCCCTTCTGGACATCATATTTTTTGAACAACTATATTGAGATATAATTCACATACCATATAATTTATCCATTGAAAGTGCACAATTCAATGGCTTTTAGCATATTCACAGAGTTGTACAAACATTATGGCAATCAATTATCGATTATTTTCACCACCCCAAAAAGAAACCCCATCACCCATAGCCATTATCCCCAATTTTTCAATCCCTGACCCCAAGTCCTAAGCAACCACTAATGTATTTTCTGTCTCTGTAGATTGGCCCATTCTGGACATTTTATATAAAAGAAACCATATAGCATGTGGTCTCTTGGGACTGGCTTCTTTTCACTTCACGTATGGTTTTCAAGGTTTATCCATGTTGTAGCATGGATCCGGACTTCATTTCTTTTTACTGCTGAGTACTAACAAGCATCATATGTTGAGAGAGTTAATTGTACATCCAAAACTAATATAACACTGTATGCTAACTATACTAGAATTAAGTTCTAAAAAAAGTTAGAGACATGTTAAGACCAATTGCGACACATTCATCTGAGGGCATCTAGGTCTTAAAGTATCTCAAAACTGTGTCATAACTCAAAACTGTCGGACTTTAAGGTGATACATTTAGAAGTATTGGAAGAAAGGTACACCAAACAAATTTTACTTTGGTGTGAAGAAAAATGGTGTATAATTCCCCCAAAGGGAATAGGCAGCCTTAGAAGCTTGCTCATTCTTGATTAAGATATAAACATCTAGACTGGATGATTGCATTTTGGGAAAGATCTAGAAATAGATAAACCTTAAAGATCCCTTCCACCCTTGAGATTCTATATCATTCAGAAGTCAGATGGGATCAGTATCAGAACTGAGATTAAAATTCAGAAACTCCTTCTGGCTTCCAACCTTGTCCCTACTTATCTTGCCATATGACAAACAAGTAAAAGTGGGAAAAGGGAGTGTATCCAAGATGTGTTGGCTTGGTGTGTTGATGGATTAGTGTAGGGATAAGGAGGAACCAGAGAAGACAGAGTCAGGACGACCTGACATATATACACACACAAAGGGAGGGAGAAAGAAATCAGAAGGGCAGGGCGTATCTTTGGCTCACACAGGTGAGAACAGACATGGCATGTGGACACTTTTCCATTGCCTACATTGAGGTTTTTGCTTTCTAAGTGAGAAGGAAAGAGTTTGGTTTGGGGAGAGACTAAAAAAAATTAGAAAAACAGAAGGGCTAGCATGGCATCTATACCTCTCTTTAGCTAGAGCTAGAAAAGCCCAAATCAAAACCATTTCTACTAGAGAAGTGGGATTCTAGGCAAAGGTTGAAAAAGAAAAGCCTGTTGAATTATTACTGAGAGACTTTATAGGACAAGTTGCACTCTTTGGGTGTGCAAGTTACATTGTGGGGCAGAGATAATGTAGAAGCTATCATCTCTGAATGGAACATACCACCTCTCAGGCACCTGTGCACTCATGGACTAAAATTTCTAGACACAGGGCTTTGGGTATGGACATTCACTTTCTCCTGATGGGCATTGCACCAGTGGCAATCCTCCGTTTCCCTCCAGTAGCTTCACAGACAGTGGCCATGACAAAAGGAACTGGAAAAGAAGAGAAAAAACATGCAGAATATTTAAAAAAATGACTTGAACCAACAAACCTGTCTGGGAGCACATGAGAAGATGAGGTCACCTTGGTGGACTCTCAGAATTATTTGGGGAATGCTTTTAGGAGGCTACAGTTCCTGCTAATGCAGGTAAGTCTTGAAGTCACTGTTGATGAGGCCAGGGGAAACTGAAGAATACAGGAGGACATAGTGAAGGAGGGAGAGGTTTAGGGAAAAAGGGTAATATATGATTTCCAATACATCAAAAAATATCCCCAGGGACAAGTATAAAGAAAAAGAATTGACAGTAGTATATGGTAGAAGAAGCTCTAGGCAGGTAATCAGATAAACTTAGAGCAGTTCAAAGCTCTGTTTTCAACTGCGTTGTCTTTGAAAGTCCCTTCACCTCTGTAAACTACAGTATCCCAATCTGTCAAAGTGATTTTATTGAATTAGATCACCTGCCAGGTCCCAATAAATCTGAGTTCCTATGAATCTATCATTTCAACAAGAAGTGGTTGGCAAAGATACAAAAGTACTTTGATGTACTGTTGCGAATGGAATCCATACGATGTAAAATTCCAGGTTAAGTAAGTGCTCTGAATGCAAAGCTTAATGAGGAAACGTTTAAGAATTTTAATCACAAAGAGTGGTAGACACATGGGATGGTAGATGGAGAAGTAGATTTGAGATTTTTTGTTTCATTTTAGCCATAAGTCTTCTCAAGTGTTATGCAGGGGTAAGAAAGGAAGTCCTTATGGTACAAAGGAAAGAACACAGCTGCCCCACTTTTGGACCTCAGCCTCTAATTTTTCCACCTCACTCCCGGTGATACCTTCTAGCCACCAATTCTTCAATGCCATCGAGTCCTTCCTGAGCACAGTCCTTTCCCCTGTCCCTCATGACCTGTCATGTGCTAATTTCTCTCATTATGCAACTTATGTCCCATCTTCCACAAGGATAATCATACTTTTGCCACATACCTTCAAAACACCGCCATCATTGTATTCAACAGGGAAAACCTCCAACTTGATTAAAGTCTTTGCCTGTACGTGTCTGCACCTGCACAGCTGAGCTCGACTGGAGGAAACACAGTAGTCAGCAACTCTACCCTTCCATTTGTTCCAGCCAAAAATCGGAAGTCAACATTGATTCCTCCCGCCACCCCCCCCAACCCCTATATATCCAGTCTGTCAGGAAATCCTGCTAACTCAGCCTTCAAATAAATCCAGAACATGGCCTGATATCAACGCCCACTGATACACCCTGGTTCAAACTGTCTATGGAATATTGCAATAGCCTGCTCCTATTCGGTCTGCTTTTACCACTGTCTCCTACTATTGTCTAGCTAGCAACTGGAACCATCCTTTAAAAATGTCAGTCAGATATCTTCCACTCCTCTACTCAGAACCATCCATTCATTTTCCATCTTACTTAGAGAAAAATCCCATCTAAAGTTCTTATGATGACATACAAGGACTCACCTGACTTATCAAGTTTACCTCTTTCACCCCTAATATTATTTCCTGCCCCGTTCCTTCTTGCTCTCTGTGGTTCAGCGTCACTACCTCCAGGATATTCCTTGAACTTGCCAAACACACTCCATCATTGCGCCTTTGTGCTTCTGTTCTCCCTGACTGAAACACTCTCCTGCCAGATATCTGCTTGGCTCACTCCCTTATTTCATTCAAATCTCTGTTCAAATGTCACCTTATCAGGAAAATATACTCCCTAAACTATCCACCTGTCACTCTTCATTCCCTCACTATGCACTTCCACTTCTTTGTAACTCTTAGCACATAACCCACATATTTCTGTGATTGTTTATTGCCTGTCTTCCCTCACTTGAATATGAATTCAGAAAAGCAGAGACTTTGTTTCTTTTGTTTACTGTTTTATCTCCAACAGCTAGAACAGTAAATACCCCCTGGAAATGGATAAATGGAAGAAGCTGGATTTAGAGCATAAATCTAGTCTTCTAAACCATACATTAACTTATTCAACAAAATTAATTGAAGGCCCGTCATGAGCCAGGCAATGTTCTTAGCACTGGGAATAAATGAGTAAGATGTATTAGCTCAGGGTGTGAATGGGGGCAGTGGTTGGAGAGAGATGTTAAATAAATAGGTAAGCTGATCAATTAAACCGGACACATTCAAAAGTAGTTCTAAGTGCTATGAAGATTACAAAACAGAGTGTTTTACAAGACAGCACATCAGTTCAGGTCTTTTGAGAAGGAGATACCAAAACAGAATGAGTGTGAAAGAGGTTTATTAGGGGAAGAGAGGGGAACCGGAAGAGCGCCTTCAAATGGGATGCAGCTCTGACACCTGCAGAAGGAGAGAAGGAAAGAAGAAAGACTGGGTAGGAATAGCCTCAGACTAGGGTGCAACTCCGAGAAAATCTTTTCTTTTTTATTGTTATGTTAATCACCATACATTACATCATTAGTTTTTAATGTAGTGTTCCATGATTCATTTTTTGTGTATAACACCCAGTGCTCCATGCAGAACGTGCCCTCTTTAATACCCATCACCAGGCTAACCCATCCTCCCACCCCCTTCCCCTCTAGATCCCTCAGTTTGTTTTTCAGAGTCCATAGTCTCTCATGGTTCATCTCCCCCTCCGATTTCCCCCCCTTCATTCTTCCCTTCCTGCTATCTTCTTCTTTTTTTTCCCTAACATATATTGCATTATTTGTTTCAGAGGTACAGATCTGTGATTCAACAGTCTTGCACAATTCACAGCGCTCACCATAGCACATACCCTCCCCAGTGTCTATCACCCAGCCACTCCATCCCTCCACCCCACTCCCCACTCCAGCAACCCTCAGTTTGTTTCCTGACATTAAGAATTCCTCATATCAGGGCGCCTGGGTGGCTCAGTTGGTTAAGCAACTGCCTTCGGCTCAGGTCATGATCCTGGAGTCCCGGGATCGAGTCCCGCATCGGGCTCCCTGCTCAGCGAGGAGCCTGCTTCTCCCTCTGACCCTCCCCCCTCTCATGTACTCTCTCTCATTCTCGCTCTCTCAAATAAATAAATAAATCTTTAAAAAAAAAAAGAATTCCTAATATCAGTGAGGTCATATGATACATGTCTTTCTCTGATTGATTTATTTCGCTCAGCATAACACCCTCCAGTTCCAGTCACGTCATTGCAAATGGCAAGATCTCATTCCTTTTGAGGGCTGCATAATATTCCATTGTATATATATACCACTTCTTCTTTATCCATTCATCTGTCGATGGAAATCTTGGCTCTTACCACAGTTTGGCTATTGTGGACATTGCTGCTATAAACATCGGGGTGCACGTACCCCTTCGGATCCCTACATTTGTATCTTTGGGGTAAATACCCAGTAGTGCAATTGCTGGATCCTATGGTAGCTCTATTTTCAACTTTTTGAGGAACCTCCATAGTGTTTTCCAGAGTGGCTGCTCCAGCTTGCATTCCCACCAACAGTAGGGGGGTTCCCCTTTCTCTGCATCCCTGCCAACATCTGTCATTTCCTGACTTGTTAATTTTAGCCATTCTGACTGGTGTGAGGTGGTACCTCATTGAGGTTTTGATTTGGATTTCCCTGATGCCGAGCGATGCTGAGCACTTTTTCATGTGTCTGTTGGCCATTTGGATATCTTCTTTGGAAAAATGTCTGTTCATGTCTTCTGCCCATTTCTTGATTGGATTCTTTGTTCTTTGGGTGTTGAATTTGAGAAGTTCTTTATAGATTTTGGATACTAACCCTTTATCTGATATGTCATTTGCAAATATCTTCTCCCATTCTGTCGGTTGTCTTTTGGTTTTGTTGACTGTTTCTTTTGCTGTGCAAAAGCTTTTTATCTTGATGAAGTCCCAATAGTTCATTTTTGCCCTTGCTTCCCTTGCCTTTGGAGAGGTTTCTAGGAAGAAGTTGCTGTGGCTGAGGTCGAAGAGGTTGCTGCCTGTGTTCTCCTTTAGGATTTTGATAGATTCCTGTCTCACACTGAGGTCTTTCAACCATTTTGCATCTATTTTTGTGTGGGGTGTAAGGAAATGGTCCAGTTTCATTCTTCTGCATGTGGCTGTCCAATTTTCCCAACACCATTGTTGAAGAGACTGTCTTTTTTCCATTGGACATTCATTCCTGCTTCGTCAAAGATGAGTTGACCATAGAGTTGAGGGTCCATTTCTGGGCTCTCTATTCTGTTCCATTGATCTATGTGTCTGTTTTGGTGCCAGTACCATACTGTCTTGATGATGACAGCTTTGTAATCGAGCTGGAAGTCCGGAATTGTGATGCCGCCAGCTTTGCTTTTCTTTTTCAACATTCCTCTGGCTATTCGGGATCTTTTCTGGTTCCATACAAATTTTAGGATTATTTGTTCCATTTCTTTGAAAAAAGTGGATGGTATTTTGATGGGGATTGCATTGAATGTGTAGATTGCTCTAGGTAGCATTGACATCTTCACAATATTTGTTCTTCCAATCCATGAGCATGGAACGTTTTTCCATTTCTTTGTGTCTTCCTCAATTTCTTTCATGAGTATTTTATAGTTTTCTGAGTACAGATCCTTTGCCTCTTTGGTTAGATTTATTCCTAGGTATCTTATGGTTTTGGGTGCAATTGTAAATGGGAATGACTCCTTAATTTGTCTTTCTTCTGTCTTGTTGCTGTATAGGAATGCCACTGATTTCTATGCATTGATTTTATATCTGCCACTTTACTGAATTCCTGTATGACTTCTAGCAGTTTTGGGGTGGAGTCTTTTGGGTTTTCCACATAAAGTATCATATCATCTACAAACAGTGAGTTTGACTTCTTCTTTGCTGATTCGGATGCCTTTTATTTCTTTTTGTTGTCTGATTGCTGTGGCTAGGACTTCTAATACTATGTTGAATAGCAGTGGTGATAGTGGACATCCCTGCTACATTCCTGACCCTAGGGAGAAAGCTTTCAGTTTTTCCCCATTGAGAATGATATTTGCTGTAGGTTTTTCATAGATGGCTTTTATGATATTGAGGTATGTACCCTCTATGCCTATACTCTGAAGAGTTTTGATCAAGAAAGGATGCTGTACTTTGTCAAATACTTTTTCTGCATCTATTGAGAGGATCATATAATTCTTGATCTTTCTTTTGTTAATGTATTGCATCACGTTGATTGATTTGCGGATGTTGAACCAACCTTGCAGCCCAGGGATAAATCCCACTTGGTCGTGGTGAATAATCCTTTTAATGTTCTGTTGGATCCTATTGGCTAGTATTTTGGTGAGAATTTTTGCATCCATGTTCATCAAGGATATTGGTCTGTAATTCTCCTTTTTGATGGGGTCTTTGGTTTGGGGATCAAGGTAATGGTGGCCTCATAAAATGAGTTTGGAAGTTTTCCTTCCATTTCTATTTTTTGGAACAGTTTCAGAAGAATAGGTATTAATTCTTCTTTAAATATTTGGTAGAATTCCCCTGGGAAGCCATCTGGCCCTGGGCTTTTGTTTTTTGGGAGATTTTTGATGACTGCTTCAATTTTCTTAGTGGTTATAGGTCTGTTCAGGTTTTCTATTTCTTCCTGGTTCAGGTTTGGTAGTTGATACATCTCTAGGAATGCATCCATGTCTTCCAGGTTATCTAATTTGCTGGCATAGCGTTGCTCATAATATGTTCTTATAATTGTTTATATTTCTTTGGTGTTGGTTGTGATTTCTCCTCTTTCAGTCATGATTTTGTTGATTTGGTTCATTTCTCTTTTCTTTGTGATAAGTCTGGCCAGGGGTTTATCAATCTTGTTAATCCTTTCAAAGAACCAGCTCCTAGTTTCATTGATCTGTTCTACTGTTCTTTTGGTTTCTATTTCATTGATTTCTGCTCTGATCTTTATTATTTCTCTTCTCCTGCTGGGTTTAGGCTTTATTTGCTGTTCTGTCTCCAGCTCCTTTAGGTGTAGGGTTAGGTTGTGTACTTGAGACCTTTCTTGTTTCTTGAGAAAGGCTTGTATTGCTATATACTTTCCTCTTAGGACTGCTTTTGCCACATCCCAAAGATTTTAAACAGTTGTGTTTTCATTTGCATTGGTTTCCATGAATTTTTTTAATTCTTCTTTAATTTCCTGGTTGACCCATTCATTCTTTAGTACAATGCTCTTTAGCCTCCATGTATTTGAGTTCTTTCCAACTTTCCTCTTGTGATTGAATTCTAGTTTCAAAGCATTGTGGTCTGAAAATAGGCAGAGAATGATCCCAATCTTTTGGTACCGGTTGAGACCTGATTTATGACCTAGGATGTGATCTATTCTAGAGAATGTTCCATGGGCACTAGAGAAGAATGTGTATTCCGTTGCTTTGGGGTGGAATGTTCTGAATATGTCTGTGAGTCCATTTGGTCCAGTGTGTCATTTAAAGTCTTTATTTCCTTGTTGATCTTTTGCTTAGATGATCTGTTCACTTCAGTGAGGGGAATGTTAAAGTCCCCCACTATTATTGTATTGTTGTCAATGTGTTTCTTTGCTTTTGTTATTAACTGCCTTATATAATTGGCAGCTCCCATGTTAGGGGCATAGATATTTACAATTGTTAGATCTTCTTGTTGGATAGACCCTTTAAGTATGATATAGTGTCCTTCCTCATCTCTTATTACAGTCTTTGGTTGAAAATCTAATTTGTCTGACATAAGGATTGCCACCCCAGCTTTCTTTTGGTGTCCATTAGCATGGTAAATGGTTTTCCACCCCCTCACTTTCAATCTGGGGGTGTCTTTGGGTCTAAAATGAGTCTCTTGCAGACAGCATATTGATGGGTCTTGTTTTTTAATCCAATCTGATAGCCTGTGTCTTTTGATTGGGGCATTTAGCCCATTTACATTCAGAGTAACTACTGAAAGAGATGAATTTTTTTTTTTTAAAGATTTTATTTATTTATTTGAGACAGAATGAGAAAGACAGAGAGCACATGAGAGGGGGGAGGGTCAGAGGGAGAAGCAGACTCCCTGCAGAGCAGGGAGCCCGATGCGGTACTCGACCCCGGGACTCCAGGATCATGACCTGAGCCGAAGGCAGTCGCTTAACCAACTGAGCCACCCAGGCACCCCGAAAGAGATGAATTTATTGCCATTGTATTGCCTGTAAGGTGACTGTTACTGTATATTGTCTGTGTTCCTTTCTGGTCTCTGTTGCTTTTAGGCTCTCTCTTTGCTTAGAGGACCCCTTTCAATATTTCTTGTAGGGCTGGTTTTGTGTTTGCAAATTCCTTTAGTTTTTGTTTGTCCTGGAAGCTTTTTATCTATCCTTCTATTTTCAATGACAGCCTAGCTGGATAGAGTATTCTTGGCTGCATATTTTTCTCATTTAGTGCTCTGGATATATCATACCAGTCCTTTCTGGCCTGCCAGGTCTCTGTGGATAGGTCTGTTGCCAATCTAATGTTTCTACCATTGCAGGTTACATATCTCTTCTCTCGAGCTGCTTTCAGGATTTTCTCTTTGTCTCTGAGACTCGTAAGTTTTACTATTAGATGTCGGGGTGTTGACCTTTTTTTATTGATTTTGAGAGGGGTTCTCTATGCTTCCTGGATTTTGATGCCTGTTCCCTTCCCCAAATTAGGGAAGTTCTCTGCTCTAATTTGCTCCAATATATCTTCTGCCCCCTTCTCGCTTTCTTCTTCTGGGATCCCAATTATTTTAATGTTGTTTCGTCTTATGGTATCGCTTATCTCTCGAATTCTGCCCTCATGATCCAGTAGTTGTTTATCTTTTTCTCAGTTTCTTTATTTTCCATCATTTGGTCTTTGTATCACTGATTCTCTCTTCTGCCTCATTTATCCTAGCAGTTAGCACCCCCATTTTTGATTGCACCTCATGAATAGCCTTTTTGATTTCTACTTGGTTAGATTTTAGTTCTTTTATTTCTCCAGAAAGGGTTTCTCTAGTAACTTCCATGCTTTTTTCAAGCCCAGCTAGTATCTTTAAAGTCATGAATCTGAACTCTAGATCTGACATTGTACTAATGTCCGTATTGAGTAGGTCCCTGGCAGTCGGTACTACCTCTTGTTCTTTTTGTTGAGGTGATTTTTTCCATCTTGTCATTTTGTCCAGATGAGAATAGATTAATGAGAGAACAAAATGCTAACAGAGTAACAACATCCCCAGAAAATATACTCTAAACAAATCAGAAAAGACCTGAAGCCGGGGGGAAACAAAGGGAAAGAAAGAAAAAAGAAAAAGAAAAAAAATAAGAAAAAGAAAAAGATAAAAACAACAAAAAGAACACAACAAAAAAAATCAGAATATTATCAAATATGATCAGGCTGGTGCATAGATGAGTGCCACACAGTAGATTTTGGGTGTATTTTGGTCTGTTAGAAGAAAGCGCCTCCCAAAATTTTAAAGAAAGAAAAACTTATATATGTAGAAAAATAAGGGTTGATATGATGAAGGGATGGAATATAACTGTAAAGATGAAAATTATAAAAAATTTTATAAAAGGAATTGATAAGAATTTGTTTGAAAAAAGAAAGAAGAGGATTTAATAAAAAAAGGGAAAGAATGTGATCAGGCAGGAGAGTAGAACAAAACCATACACTAGAGATTTAGGGTATATTTTGATCTGTTAGAAGAAACTTTCTCAAAATTTTAAAGAGAGAACAACTTATATATATATATGCCAAAAATAAGGGTAACTACTATGAAGGGATAGAATATGACTCTAAAAATGAAAAATACAAGTTTTTTTAAAAAGGGATTGATAAGATGTTGGTTGAAGAAGGGAAAAAGAAAAATTTAAAAAAAAAAAGACAGTTAAAAAAAATTAACTTTGAAAGACTACAAAATCATGGTAAAAAAGCCATGGATTCTATGTGCAGTATTCCCCTAGCACTGGAGTTCTGTCATTCTCATTGATCGGTAAACTTGGTCTTGACTGGTTGTTCTTGCTGATCTTCTGCGGGAGGGGCCTGTTGCCGTGGTTCCCAAATGTCTTTGCTGGAGGCAGAATTGCCCTGCCCTTGCCCAGTCCGGGCTAAGTAATCTGCTCGGCTTTGCTCTCGGGAGCTTTTGTTCCCTGCAAGCTTTCCATTCGGCTTTGGAGGCGGAGAGTGAAAATGGCGGCCTCCCAATCTCCGTCCCGGAGGAGCCGAGAACTCGGGGCCCTGCTCCTCAGTGAGCCCCCAGAGAAAAGCAGTCAGTCACTCCTGTCTCCCCGGTCTCCGGCCGCACTCCGTGCTCGCCCGGCCTGTGACCGAGCGTTTCTATCTCTGGCACCTGACCCCGGGTGGAGTCTCCAAACCCAGCAGATCCCTGCGGTGCGCTCCCGTGCCGCTCCTCCCAGGGGAGGAAGGGGAGTCTCCCTGGATCTGCCGCTTGTTGGGTCCCTGCTGGAGGAGCAGTGGCCCAACTGTGCCGCGGATCACGGTTTATGGCAACCCCGAGCTGAGAGCCCGCGCCTCATCTCCGTCTCTGCAGCCAGCTTCCCCACTCCGATCCCTGGGAGCTCTTCCACGCTCAGGCACGACCGGTCTTTCTGTGACCCAAGGGTCCTGAGACCACAGTGTCCCACGAGGGTTCAACCCCCCACTTAGCCACCGGAGTGACGTCCCTCAGCGGAGCAGACTTCTAAAATTTCAGATTCTGTGCTCCGCAGCTCTATCACTTGCCAGAAGCGGCCGACGGAGGCCCCTCCCCCACCATCTATCCTCCCGAATATCGCCTCGGATTCACTTCTCCGCACGTCCTACCTTCCAGAAAGTGGTCGCTTTTCCGTTCAGGGAGTTGTTGCTATTCTTTTCTTCTATCTCCTGTTGAGTTTGTAGGTGTTCAGAATGGTCTGATCCCTATCCAGCTGAATTCCTGAGACCAGACGAAATCCAGGTCTCCTACTCCTCTGCCGTCTTGCTCCACCCCCTCCCTCCGAGAAAATCCTGACCCTCTCACACCCTAGTAAATATTGCTCATTGGAAGAGTCCTGCCTTGGGCAGAAACAGCCTGGGGTCTTGTACCCTCACCTTGCTCACCCACTCTGGGCAGCCTCTTAAGGGTAAAGTCTCAGACCTACACTGAACACTGCAGTGGATCTAAAGATGGGCAGTTGGAGGCAGTCAGTCAACTACATTCCCCAAAGGGTTATCTGAATGATACACTTCCATGGCCACAACAGGAAATTACTCTGAGAGAAGAATTAGGTACTTTTAGCCAACTATTTAGAGAGATCACTCCAAGGAGGTGACACTTTGAGCTAAGAAGTGGAAGATAAGAAGGAACCAGATTTAAGAAGAGGATTCTAATCTCCCTCACTGGCAAAGTGCAAGTGCAAAGTCCCCGGGGTAGAACTAAGGTTGGCCCACTCAAGGAACTCAAAGGGCGGTTTGAAGTATAAAACTGAAGATGAGGAGTAGGAGACAAGACAGATGAGGGCTGCAAGGTAGGCCAGATAGCATTGAGTAGACCATTCAAAGATGGGCAGAATTTATTTTAACTTTATTCTAAATTAGCATTTTTAAGCCTCAACTTTTTCTTCAAAACTGAACACATAAGCAGAAGTGCTGGGATGATTAAATAACATAACGTATAACCTAATACCTGGCACACCATGTGCTCAGTGTTACAGTACTTTTCTTTTTGCTTTGTCAGATCCAAGAGTTTAAGTATTTCACTCTTTAGCAGACTGGGAAAGAGAAGACATTAAGGTAGAGAAGACAATTGAGGGCTTTGAGAGCCAAGACAAGGGATTTGCATAAAATCCAAAGAGGAGAGATTAGGTTCCAGTCAAATTTGTGATGCAGTATCCACGTGTATTTTGATGGCCAATCCTTTTTTTTTTTTTTTGATGGCCAATCCTACATTTTTTTTTTTTTAAAGATTTATTTATTTGCGAGAGAGAGAATGAGAGACAGAGAGCATGAGAGGGAGGAGGGTCAGAGGGAGAAGCAGACTCCCTGCCGAGCAGGGAGCCCGATGCAGGACTCGATCCAGGGACTCCAGGATCATGACCCGAGCCGAAGGCAGTTGCTTAACTAACTGAGCCACCCAGGCGCCCAATCCTAAATTTTTGAATATATTTTTGTGATTCCTATCTGCCTTGTCTTTTCATGGGTCTCAAGCTTCCCACTTTTCTTTTTGAGAATAAGCTTAAGAATGGGGACCTTTTTCTTTCTCCCATATTTGCTTGACTTTGCCAAAATTCCTAAAATGCTGTCCTGATAAAGGATCAACTGAACCTTGGGCCAAGCTTGAAGCAAAGGCCAGCATCTCAAGGAAAGAGCTACCTGGCTTTAGTAAAGGCTATATGTTTATTTACTATGTTGGATTTAAAAGATCTCTATTGACACTTCCCCCTCAGTTTATGCTTCCTGCTGGCTCAGCTGTTTTTTCTTTCATTCTGGCTCTCTGTTTCAGCTGTGAAACTGACATGTGTGTCTTGTTCCACTCAGTAGGAAATGCAACAGAAGGATTGACCAGGACTGGGAGTAGGAGCCAGGCCAAAGGGATTCAGGAAAGCACTGAGTGCCTTTTTGTCCTAATTACAGTTATTGGCAATATTACTCCAAATAATGGTAGTAAGGAGTTTTGCAAGCATTTGTTCAATATCACTACCTTATTAGGTTATGTATGGATTAGGGACTCAATGGGACAAAATAAGCTTAATATTACGTTATTAAGAAATGAGCTCTTTGTAAGAGTTCAGGGTCACTGAATGGGGGAAGAAATCACACGAGGGACTTTAAGACATGAAACTCTCCAGATTTTCCATGCACCCAATTACAGCAGCAGGCAAAATGGAGAGTTAATTAGTCCAATGCTGAAGATCATATCCTAAATGTCCTGTGAAAAGACAGGCATAAAATATGCAAATTGGCTCAAGGCCTGCCTGGGGTACACTTTTTTTTTTCCCCAAGTAAGCCTGAGCGCATGAATTTTTTTTCTTTTCTTTTTTTTTTAAAGTAGGCTCTCCACCTAGCACAGAGCCCAGTGTGGGTCTTGAACTCACGGGCTTGAACTCACTACCCTGAGATCAATGGCTGAGCTGAGATCAAGAGTCATATGCTTAACCCACTGAGGCATGCAGCCCCCCCCCCCACGAATTTTTAATGTGTGTTGACTGGGAGGTGCTGCTGGGCCTCAAGCTTCAGCCCCTATTCAACCTAATCCTTTTACAAAGTTCTACTTGGGATATCAGGGCCGCAGAGCTACTGACAGTGTGGGGCTTTGATTCACAAAGCGTTCCTATTCCTTTTCGAAACAGCTCTTTCGGAACTTCTAGATGAGTAAGAGTGTTTATATTGCCAGGGCACTTTCAAGCATTTCTGGGTCCTAGAAAGTAAAATTTAAAATAATTTCAAAGCTCTACCCTAATCTCTAGCAATTCTCAAAGCAGAGATGGACAACTGACCTATTCTGTGTTGAGCCATTAACAACTGCTTTTTCAACAACAAAAAGCTTGTTCAGAGATAGAGCCAGAATATTGAGAAAGGTAAAGTAGGGCATTGGCTCCTTTTTAGAAGTTTGGCTTCCATAAAATTATTGAGACTTCTAACAGAAAGTGACTCACTGAAGGGCATTTTGGATAGCACAGGAAAACACTGAAAAGAAAATGTAACAAAAGTACTGTGACTACAGTGTGGTCAGTGTTCGTGTTGATAATTTTATTTGTCCTGACTTTGTACGCATGTAGAACTATGATGTGATTAGTTTTGCAACTGAGATATAATCCATGTATAGAATTCACATGGATTTAACATATTCACAAAGATTGTGCATCATTACCCCTAATTTCAGGACATTTTCATCACTCCCAGAAAGAAACCCTGTACCCTTTAGCAGTCATTCCCAATTCCCTACTCACCCCAGCCCTTGGCAACCACTAATCTGCATTCTGTCTCTATGGATTTACCTATTCTAGACATTTCATGTAAATGGAATCATACAATGTGTATTTTGTATCTGGCCCCTTTCACTTAGCATAATGTTTTCAAGTCTCATCCATGCTGTACCATACTTCATTTCCTTTTATTGCTCAATAATACTATCCCATTTATAGATACGCCACATTTTATTTTACCACTCATCTGTTGGTGGATATTTAGGTTAGTTCCACTTTGAGGAACTATTGCAAAACGTGCATTCATGTGCAGGTATTTGTTTAAATACCTGGTTTTTCTTTCTCTTGGGCATATACCTAGGAGTAGGATTGCTGGGTCATATGGTAACTATATAGTTAACTTTTTGAGAAACTGCCAAGCTGTTTTCCAAAGTGTGGCTGTAACATCGTATTCCCAGCAGCAGCATATGAGTGTTGATGTGATTAGTTTGGGATTTTTAACTGTTCCGTTCTGCTGCTGAAACCAGATCAGACTTTGTGTGACACTGCAATTTCAAAGAATACAAAAAAAAAAAAAAAAAAAAAATCAAGAACATTGTGAATTGCATGGTCCTCTGTTACTATTTGGTCATTTTATTTCTCAGTTTTAAGATTCACTTTGGTCAAGCTATTTTTACTCAGAATAAAGAATTATCACATATCATGGCACTGGTCACAGAGTAGGAATTCAACAAACACCTGTTAGATGAATGGATGAATGGACAAGAGGTAATCTTAGTGGTTTCATTAAAAGCACTAAAAAGCATGAAAAGCATTTCATTAAAAGAAATGTCTTCTTTTCTTGCCAATAAAGTATGCTACCACCATTCTGGTGTTGTCATAACATTTGAAGGAAGCAAAGTAAATCCAATGCAGTAACCTGAGCCCAGGAGTGAGGAGACACCTAGGCTTTAGTTCTGTTCTGAAACTAATTTGCTGTAAGCCATTGGGTAAATGATTATCTTCAGTTTTCTCATCTGTCCCATGGTAATCATATCTGTTTTAATCACTTGACAAGTTGTTGGGCAGACCATAGGAAATAATACATTCATAACCCTGAGTCAGCTGCTGTTTCCCTGCCCTTGAGTGCCTCTGATTCTGCTTTTCTACATTTCCTCTGTTTCTTACTGATCTGGTCCAGACATGCTTAATTTACTTACACACACAGGCACACGCACATGCACGCACACACACACCCCTCATTCATGTGATGGTCACAGAGCAGACATATAATCCAGATTACTCAGAAACACCTAAAAATTACATATGGGTTATTTCTCTTCTTAAAGGTCTTTTTGGGGGCAGGGAGGGAGTGCTGGGGTTATCCCACAACCAATGAGATTTTTTACAAGTTCTTTATTCCATGGAGCTTTGTTGCCCAGCATCTCTTGGTTCCTTTGTGCTCCCCCACCCCCAACCTCCTCTTTTGTCCTCTTCAATCCCCTTAGGAGAAAAATTGAATACCTTTCATTTTGTGAAGTAGAGGACCCTTCATCACTCTTTTGTTCTTGGGACTCAGCTAGCACCCACACCCTCAGGATCTCACTTCTCTTTCAAATAGCTTGCCAAGGTATTTTCCCCCTTAACAAAAGTAGTTCTATCCCACAGAGAAATTCTGTTTCTATCTGTTAAGATAAGACATTGTTTTCATTTCATTCACATGGAAAAGTGCTTTGGAAAATTTAGGATAGTAATGGATACTTTAGGGATTTTACGTTTGACAATCCCTTTTCTTGGGAGGGAAGAAGTGTCTCTCTTTCCATTCTATTGGAGAACAAAATAGAGAGCAGTTCTCACCAACCATTTTAACTTGTCCTTGTTCATCACAATATAGGACTATGGGTGGGCACGTAAGCCAAACATAATGAGATTCCCTGTGAATTTGTAGTTGGAAATGAGAGGTCAACATCTTTAGGTGGCGGAATCTGTAAAATATATGTTCTGGCTTTGTGGGTAGCCACATTTTCATTCAAGGAGAAGAAGAAACCTATCTTTAGGTATTTTTCAAAAAATGCTTCAGAGAAACGAAACAGAAGAGAGAAGGAGAGGAAACTGGTTCTAGTTCTTGATGACTTTGATGTGCTCCTGGTTTCGGATACCGGGAGATGGTTTTGTATCCCTATAATACTACCCTCTGTCTACCTTTTGCTTCCCCCTTAAGCAAGTTTGACTTGATTTCTATTGTTTGCAATCGTAAGATTCAAAATGAGAACTTGATATTACTATTAACATTTTTCTAAGCTTCCAGGAACAATATCTCTTTTGGCTTGTAAATGTATTTATATGTTTTACCTCATTTGATTCTCATGACAACCTGTGATATAGGCAGCAGCAGATTTATTGTCCCATTTTATAAATGAGGAAATTGACTTTTAGAGAGATCAAATGACTTACCCTGGGTGAAATAGTCAGTAACTAGCAGAGCCAGAAAGAGAGAACAGAGCTTCTATGTGCTTCTATGACACTCCAGAGATGATGTAAAGAGGAGTGGCTTTTAACTGAATTTCCAGTATATTGATATAAAAGGTTTAACTGTTGGAAACTTAACAATTCTTAAACCCCACTCATTACACATTACACTGCAGGAAATTGTAGTAAAATTCCAGTGTAGGACATAGGAGGCAAACCCCTTATTAATGAGACAAACGAATGAAAAAGACTCTACTGCTCTTTTCCAAGAAAGTCACATGATTTTATTTATAGGATAAGTAGCATAACGGGTTCAAATTTGAAAAGGCTTTTTTCTAGCAATGTTAGAGTATTTATATTTTATTTCTATGTAATACCATAAAATATTTCCTCTTCTGCACCTATAATTTTCTCTGCATTAAACCTGAATCGTTTGCTGTCT
This sequence comes from Mirounga leonina, assembly GCF_011800145.1. Lineage (NCBI taxonomy): Eukaryota > Metazoa > Chordata > Mammalia > Carnivora > Phocidae > Mirounga > Mirounga leonina. Next base: position 8,822,815 of record NW_023270451.1, on the reverse strand, counting down.
AAGAACCAAGCAATGGCCTTGGAACACTGGGAGTATGTAATTCACACAATACAGAAACACTAAGCACAGAGTATGCTAAGAATACTTGGAAAATCAAGAAAGTCCTACTCTGTTTATCTCTCTAATGTGGAGTGCATTCTGAATTCTCTGGAGGTAACATTGTTACAGACTCTGGATACCTGAAGTAGATCTAATAGGATGGAACACAGAGACCTGAACTGGGCTGAGAACAATTCCACCCACATCCATCCAGGAACCCCTGGGGCTGGCCTAGATAGGTGGGAAACATCAGAATAGATGTGGCTGAGAAGACGCACTTCTCAGGAGGGCAGGACCAGGGGACCAGTCCACGTAGGCTCTGTGTCTTTTGAGACCGTACTCAGGACATCTCAGAGATAATGACAGCGATAGGCAGATCGTTCAGACCCTCATATCCATGGCCTTGTATTCTGTTTTTTAAATAGCAGTATTCATCTAAAATTATTTTAAAGTGTTCTCAGAGTGGTGAACTCATCATATAACATATTTTCCCACTTAGAACTGTCTTACATAGATTTTTTTTAAATTTAGTTGTTGATAGAAATCTTTATAATAGATGCTATTTACATTATGCCTTAATAAACGGAAGGTATGAAACAGGTCAGATCTCATTTATTATCCTTAGGAACTTCTTGGACCAAATGTCTTCAGACAACCCTCCTGTTGCTGATTTCTGCCACCTCTGTCCCCTGTTACTGCTCCCTCTGCCATTGAAAACTCTTCTTGCCACCACTTGTGCTCCTCCTGGAACCCATTGTGACCAGTTCTGCATCCCATTCTTTCCCCTTTATGAGGAAATTGACTTTTAGAGAGATCACTATTAATCCACTATTGCTTTTGCTTTCCATTATTCTCATTGCCTTAATCATCTTCTAAAGATTTCTCCTGGCCTTCTCCAATTCTTTTAAAAAGCTTATAAAAGGTACTTGGCTCTTGTAAGCATCCCTCACAAATAAAAATATCCCTTAATGTGTTTCTCCTAGCTTGTAAATAAAAGTGAAAATTTAGAAACCATCTACATGGTCAGTAAAAAAGTATGTATCTAGTATTCCACACAGTGAAATACTAAACAATCATTCAAAAAGACTAAATATAATCTGTATTTATTGACTTCAAAAGATGTTTGTACAATATCACTAAGTCAAGGAAATAATTTATAAAAGAGTATGTTTTCTAAAAAACACATGTGAATATATATATGTAAAAGTATTTGTATATGTACAGAAGTGCTATTAAATAGAAATAGAATGCAAGTTACATATATAATTTAAATTTTCTTGTAGCGGGGCACCTGGGTGGCTTAGTCACTAAGCGTCTGCCTTCTGCGTCAGGCTCCCCGCTCGGCAGGGAGCCTGCTTCTCCCTCTCCCACTGCCTGCTAGCTCCCCCTACTTGTGCTCGCTATCTCTCTGTCAAATAAATAAGTAAAACCTTTAAAAATAAATAAATTTTCTTGTAGCTATTATTAAAAAAAACTAAAAATAAGTAGATTACATTTTAAAATATATTTTATTTAATCTATTATATCCATAATACTATCATTTTAACATGTAATCCACACAAAAGTTATTACTAAGGTCTTTGGCATTATTTTTTATATTGTCTTTAAATCCAGTGCATATGGGCACCTGGGTGACTCAGTCAGTTAAGTGTCTGCCTTCAGCTCAGGTAGTGATTTCAGGGTCCTGGGATCGAGTCGCACGTGGGGCTCTCTGCTCAGCAGAGAGCCTGCTTTTCCCTCTCATCTACTGCTTCCCCTACTTGTGCTCTCTTTCTGTCAAGTAAATAAATAAATAAAATCTTTTTAAAAAATCCAGTGCATGGATGCCTGGGTGGCTAAGTCGTTAAGCGTCTGCCTTCAGCTCAGGTCATGATCCCAGGATCCTGGGATCAAGCCCTGCATCAGGCTCCCTGCTCAGCGGGAAGCCTGCTTCTCCCTCTCCCACTCCCCCTGCTTGTGTTCCTGCTCTCTCTGTCTCTCTCTCTGTCAAATAAATAAATAAAATCTTTAAAAAAAAATCCAGTACATATTTTACATTCACAGCACATCTCAAGTCAGACATTATATTTTCATTAAAGCAAAATGTACTCATACCAAGCAATAAAGTGGTTTTTGGAAAAAACATTTTATACTCCTTTAGTTTCAATTTTTATTTTATTAAAAATAAATAAGTGAATTAGTAAACTAAAAATTCAGTTCCTCATTTGCAGTAGCCGAGTTTCAAGTGCTGAATAATCATATGTACATCTCTATGGGAAAAGTCTGGAAAATGTCTAATAAAATATTAATTGAGGTTTTAATCAGTTGATGGATTATCGGGTTAATCTTATTTTTCTTATGTATACTTTATAAGATTTCTGCAATTATATATACATTTCTTTGGAACTTTTCAAAAAGGGGGGAAGGATCCTTCTAAACTTAATACATTTGTTTTATTTTTATTCTTTCAACTGTGCTGTTATTCCAGGTCTTCTTGAATTTTTATTTTCTGGTTTTTCATACAATTGAGGGTATTGGGGTACTTAGTTTGGGTTAGACTGTGATGCTATCCAATTTCACATCCCTTGACCTTTTTCATATAACACATATGCTTTATAAATATTCATTTAGGCATACATTTAGTCAGTAATTACCTCTCAGGTGCTATATAGGGCAGATACTGGCCTGGCCTAAGAAAATATAACGCTGGTCCAGAGAAATAATAATAATGTCCCTGTTCTCTGGGAGCTTCCATTTAAATGGACATTCAAATGGATAGACAGTGAACAGGACACCAAATAGAATGTTTTTGGGTCATGATCAGTGTGATCAGCAAAATAAACAGAAAAGATAAAGACTAGTAGACAGAGGCCACTTTAAATGGTATGGGGGAGGGAAGGATTCTTCAAAAAATGAGAACTTCAAGCTGAAATACAATGGATGAGAATGAGCCAGGTGAAGGGTAGAGGTGGGAGGAAGCTCATATCAAGCAGAGATCAGGAACATGGCCACTGAAAGAGCAGGCTGGAGGCTAGAGGACTAAAGCATGGAATAGAGCCCAGAGGTGATTCTGAGGACCTGTTTGCAGAGGTAAATAGGGCTGGATCATGGAAAGACAAACTAGGGAACAATTAGAAGAGAATAAACAGAGAGGTGATGTGATCTTATGTATTTTAAAAGAACACTTTTGCCACAATTTGGAGAATGAAAGAATTGTTAATAAGGGAGAATAATTAGAAAGTTTTTGCATTATTTTAGGAAACGCAGGAAGATAACTTAGAATAGGGCAGGTTCAGTTCAGAATTAGAACAGACATCTATTAGACAAATTCAAGACATATTTTAGAGTTAGATTAACAGGACCTGGTAAACAACTGCGTGCCAGGGATGATGGTGTGGAACAGAGAGGAATCAAGCATCATTTTTAGATGTTATTGTTGTTGTTGCTTCAATAAATGGCAGAGCTCTTGCATAAGATGGGAAAGCGGGGAGAGGATTCGGTCAGTGGGGAGAATGATTCAGTTCCCTTTTGAACATTTCAACCCAATTAGACCTCTAAGGGAAGATGTCAGGCAGGCAGTTGAACACATGAGTCTAGAATGCATGATCTAGAATTCCCCCACAATTTCCCCAGGTCTGGACAAATACATTTAGGATGTGGAAGCACAGAAGTGCTATCTAGAGCTATGAAAAAGAAAAAATAACCTTGGAAAGATGTGGATAATAAAGAAGAGGAGGCAAACTAAATCTTGGGTCAGAAGTAGAAGAAAGGACATAAATCAGAAGCTGACTTTGAGGTATAGTGAAGTAGGAGGAAAAGCCCAAAGATGTTAGGTCACAGAATTCAGGAGGAAGGGTTTCCAGAACAGCACTGCCAATGTGTTGAATGCTGTCAAGGGGCCAAGTAGGTTAAATGCAGAGAAATTACTATTGGAATTGGCAACTCTGAGGTAGTTGGCGACCTTGAAAAGAACGCAGTCAGTGGAAGGGGCAAAGAAGTCAAATATGTATAGTTTGATGGATTAATTGGAGAAATAAAGAGTTGGAGAGGATACGGCAACTAAATAGAGAATGTTTGCTAGGAGGACTGGGAAAATAGGACAGTAACTGGAGGAAATGAGGGGTTAGGGAAGAGATTTAAAAATGGAAATAGTAGAGAACATCTGTGTGCTGATGGAATTATTCCAAAAGAGAGGAAAAGATGGATGATGGAAAGATGAAGAGACTGAGGAGGTAGGAAAGAGGAGGCATGACTGAGGCAGGGAAGTCCTTGAAAAGGCATGAGGGGATGGAATCCAGCACATACAAGAATCTACTTGAAAGGACAGTTCCTCTGGATCAGTAGAAAAGTGCAGAGGAAATGAATAGATTTGCTGCTGGGAATGTGAGGGAGTTTCCCTGTAGTAACTTTTCTCTGTGAACCATGAGGTGAGATGTGCATCAGCTGAGAATGAAAGGCTGTGGGAGAGGGGAGGCAAGTATAATAAAGTAAATGATGACCTTGGGTGGAGGACGGGATATTCTCACCAGGCATGGGAAAGGAGGTTTCTGTTGTATTTTAATGTCATAATGAGTAGGTTACTTTTCCAGACATGAAACATGAGTGCATCAAGTAATATGACTGATATATTTTTAAAGGTTCAGAAAAATACAACCCCATGTTAATTTTAGAATTAGCTTTCTAGGGGCGCCTGGGTGGCTCAGTTGATAAGCGTCTGCCTTCGGCTCTGGTCATGATCCCAGGGTCCTGGGATTGAGTCCCATATTGGGCTTCCTGCCCAGGGGGGAGTCTGCTTCTCCCTCTACCCCTCCCCACCCTCGTGTGCTCTCTCTCTCAAAAATAAATAAAATCTTAATAAAAAGAATTAGCTTTCTAGTAACTTTTAGAATCTAATTGATTCTGTTTCCACTTAGTTCATTTATTTTCTGATCCATCTTTAGTGCTCTGGGAAGCACTTGGTTATCTATACGTACTTACACCTGGCCAGACTCCATGTCTAAATATCTGCAATACAGAGTAATATTTAAATAGAATTCCTCAGATACAAGGAGAAGTCTTAGAACTAAAATTTACTGTCCTGTAAATTCAGGCATTATATTATTGAAGGGTCTACATCATATTTTCCACAAGGCTTTTCCAAAATACATACATGTGCACACACATAATTTCTTTTCAAACTATCCAAATAAATGAATAAAGTAATTTAAGATCTTGAAGGATAGAAATCACAAAAACATGGATTTTAGAAAATCATAATGAGATTACATAAAAAGCCTACTGTGTTTTAAAGCAAATCTACTGTCTTACTAAATAGATCAGATAAATAAAATTAACCAGATTAAAATTTAAAAGTCTTTTAAAAAAACTTTTAAAACGCCAGACTGACCCAGCTTTACAGATTGTATCTATGCATTTTCAACTGGGATATTATATGGGCTGTGGTTTCAGTATATGTGTGTGTATGTGTGTGTGTTTTCATGAGGAATAAATCAATAGAGAATGCAAATATATTAATTTTTAATTGCTTCAGTGCATAGAATTCCAGTGGATTTATTACTTAGTTGAATTATGCATTATGTTTACTGGGTAAGTGGAATTATAAAATTATATTATCTCACTGGCCTCTTAATTGATTTGCCTAGGTCTCACAGAAAATTAGTATAGAGGAGAGTATTTTTTTTTAATTAACTTGTAACTAATCTGTCATGCCAAGATAAATACAGAAAATGTTATCTCTTTCCTAGTCTTGTTTCTTCAGAGGTTTCAAAGGAACAAAACTCTGTACATTGGATAGGAGAAATGCCTTTGATATGGTCAGTTAGGGAAGAAGCTGTCCCTTCAGTTTATATCAAAACCATGATCATCTCTGAGGCTTCAGACCACCAAGAGCCTCAATGTCTCTTGATGCTCGTATATGAAAACTAATCTCCTGCCAAACTGTATACCTTTCTCCCTTTTCTTTTTTTTAAATCCCATGAAGGTCAACAACATCTATTAACTGATGAGTTCCACAAATCAACTAGTTCTACTAGCCAACTAGTTCTACTAATCAAAATATAAAAACTAGAGATGTCTACCTCACCTCCTATTGACTTTTCTTCTTAAATATAATTAAGCTCTATCTCTATTTCTGATAATTACCATTTATCTACGTAGTTCAGACAACTACGATGTCATTCTTGTATCACTGAAATATAGGTTTGACCATTTTATTTTAAATCGCAGTCAGGGCTAATTTTGAGAATGAAAGAGGGTGCCAAAAATAATTACATAGTTTTTTTGAAATGTTTGTCTCTCTACCCCCAAAATTATTTATTATAATGCTGAAACTATATAATGATTTCTAGAAAAAAAAATAGCATCTATCTATATTCATTAAAGAAATTTAACATTTATTTATATTGATGTGAATATTATAAATGTAAGTAGAATAATTATTCTTGGCTCATATTCATGTTCTTCAGTTTGTCATATAATGCCACTGATTTTTTTATTTTAAGATTTTATTTATTTAGTTGAGAGACAGAGAATGAGCAAGAGAGAGCACCAGTAGGGGGAGGGGTAGAGGGAGAAGCAGACTCCCTGCTGAGTAGGGAGCCCAGTGCAGGACTCAATCCCAGGACCCTGGGATCATGACCTGAGCCGAAGGCAGACGCTTAACCGACTGAGCCACCCAGGTGCCCCATTGATGTTTTTCCTAGGAATGTATTTTTTCAGCATTTTTAAAGAGTATCTTAATTATTTTCAGTTTTCATGTAATTACCTGCAATGTTCTTCAACGTTGTATTTTTTGGTTACTAAATTTGAAATTGTTAACAATTTAGATTACTATTTCTCTGTAGATCAACATCTCTTTAATTAAATAATCTCTTTACAGGTGCTAAGATTCCTGGTAAGACTTGAGCAACTTTTGCTAAATGGAGGATACAGTCAATTCTTTTTTTTATTTTTGCAATTCAAATGTGCAAATATTTAACCTAAATATTTGGACAGGTTTTATCTTTTTGTCTCCAGTCAGAAAACCTCTCTTTGATGTATATTTTATAAGAAAAAACTTGTCAGAAAAAACTTACCAGATAGGTTATCTCTTTATTATTTTTTGGTTATTTCACCATATTTACAATTGTAGGACTTTCATTCAACTTCGGCAGAAATTATAAATTTATCCAGTCAGAGCTTTATCAAACGATTCATCCCACAAATTGACATCTTCCAAAGTGCAAGTATAGAATTCAAAACATAAATCTTTTACCCTGTTTGAGCTCTCATCATTAATTTTTTCAGTCTTTTCCTTGCTTTTGTACAAATACATTGTAATGCCTTCCTGCTTTTAACACTGTTCTCAATAATTATATTTTTATAAAACCTTGAAAAGCTGACCTTTTTTATTGTTCCATTTGCATTAAATATTTTCAACTTTAATTTTGAACAAAACATGAGCAAAATTTAGAGGCTTGTGCTGTTGTTGTTTACTTGTTTGCAAAGAAGTTCAATTCCACTGCAGGCCTTTTAGGTTGTTGTACAAATTTTGTCTTCCAAGTCACAAATACTTCTTAAAATCCTACTGATAAGCGGCACATGAAAGCGTGTACTTCAAGGCGGAAGCATGTTTACATTTATTTCACATCGGCTTTATCCCCCAAAGTTTGTAGTTTATTCTGTGAACGAACTTTAAAAGGTGTAAAACCGAATCCTCTATTTTGACTACAGAGCATCACCCTTTTAGGGATTCACTTAATTTTGTGTGACCACAGCCAATTTTTTTATTTTATTTTATTATGTTATGTTAGTCACATACAATACATCATTGATTTTTGATGTTTTTGATGTGGTGATCCACGATGCATTGTTTTCATATAATACCCAGTGCTCCATGCAGTTACATGCCCTCCTTAATACCCAACACCAGGTTAACCAATGCCCTCTCCCCCTTCCCCTCTAAAACCCTGTTTGTTTCTCAGGTCCATAGTCTCTCATGGTTCATCTCTCCCTCCAATCCCCCCCCCTCCATTTTTTCCTTCCTTCTCCTAATGTCCTCCATGCTATTCCTTATGTTCCACAAATAAGTGAACCATATGATAATTGACTTTCTCTGCTTGACTTATTTCACTTAGCATAATCTCTTCCAGTCCCATCCATGTTGATGTACAAGTTGGGTATTCATCCTTTCTGATGGCTGAGTAATATTCCATTGTATATATGGACCACATCTTCTTTATCCATTCATCTGTTGAAGGGCATCTTGGCTCTTTCCACAGTTTGGCTATTGTGGACATTGCTGCTATGAACATTGGGGTGCATATGGCCCTTCTTTTCACTACATCTGTGTCTTTGGGGTAAATACCCAGTAGTGCAATTGCTGGGTCATAGATAGGGTAGCTCTATTCTTAAATTTTTGAGGAACCTCCACACTGTTTTCCAAAGTGGCTGTACCAACTTGCATTCCCACCAACAGTGTAAGAGGGTTCCCCTTTCTCCACAACCTCTCCAACATTTGTTGTTTCTTGCCCTGTCCATGTTTGCCATTCTAACTGGTGTAAGGTGGTATCTCAGTGTGGTTTTGATTTGAATTTCCCTGATGGCTAATGATGATGAACATTTTTTCATGTGTTTATTAGCCATTTGTATGTCTTCTTCAGAGAAGTGTCTTTTCATATCTTCTGCCCACTTTCAATGCCATCCCGATCAAAATTCCAATGACATTTTTCAGAGTGCTGGAACAAACAATCCTAAAATTTGTATGGAATCAGAAAAGACCCCGAATTGCCAAGGAAATGTTGAAAAAGAAAACCAAAGCTGGGGGCATCACGTCGCCCGATTTCAAGCTATATTACAAAGCTGTGATCACCAAGACAGCATGGTACTGGCACAAAAACAGACATATAGAACAATGGAACAGAATAGAGAACCCAGATATGGACCCTCAACTCTATGGTCAAATAATCTTTGACAAAGCAGGAAAAAACATGCAATGGAAAAAAGACAGTCTCTTCAATAAATGGTGCTGGGAAAATTGGACAGCCACATGCCGAAGAATGAAACTCGACCATTCTCTAACACCATTCACAAAGATAAACTCAAAGTGGATGAAAGACCTCAATGTGAGACAGGAATCCATCAAAATCCTAGAGGAGAACATAGGCAATAACCTCTTTGACATCGGCCACAGCAACTTCTTTCAAGATACATCTCCAAAAGCTAGTGAGACAAAAGCAAAAATGAACTTTTGGGACTTCATCAAGATAAAAAGCTTCTGCACAGCAAAGGAAACAGTCAACAAAACAAAGAGGCAACCCACAGAATGGGAGAAGATATTTGCAAATGACACTACAGATAAAGGGCTGGTATCCAAGATTATAAAGAACTCCTCAAACTCAACACCCAAAAAACAAATAATCAAGACCACAGCCAATTTCAAATAGATCTCTTTTTTTTTAAGATTTTATTTATTTATTCATGAGAGAGAGAGAGAGAGAGAGGCAGAGGGAGAAGCAGACTTCCCGCAGAGCAGGGAGCCCGATGCGGGACTCGATCCCAGGACTCCGGGATCATGACCTGAGCCGAAGGCAGACGCTAAACCATCTGAGCCACCCAGGTGCCCCTTAATAGATCTCTTTTTGAGCTCATTGCTTCCAAACAGGTTTGTAGATTGAATAACTAGCCCAAATCTTTGCATCCTTTTTTTTTTTTTTTTTTTGTATGCAAAGCCTTGTCATTCTGACCAGAATCCACTTCCCCACCCCCAGGGCTTACTTAGGCCAGTGGCATGTGAATAGATTTAACACTGTGCTAGTTCTGAGCCTCAGCTTTAGGATGCCTGCAATTATTCTGCCTGTGTTCCAGAGCCTCTACCAACAGCATGAGAAAAACAGGTCCTTGTCTAGCCCACTGGGCCCAGTTGAAAAGATGAGAGACACGTAGAAGTGAGTGTCCGCTCAACAGAACCCAGATGAGCTGAACCTGAGCTGCCACAGTGTGAAGCAAAGCTGACCTATATCCAGTCACTACCCAGGTCTTCACTCCTATCATCCCAGCCTGAGCCAACGTCGCTTCACTCTTGATTATTGCCTTCATCTATCAGCTGGTCTTCCTGCTGTCAGCACATCACACATCCATACAAATCAATAATTCGTTTTAAGCCACTGAATTTTGGGATAATTTACTAGGCAACGTTAACACGCCAAAGGCCAACAGACACAATAGGTTGTTTCAGTTGGCCAGAACATTGTTTTTATCACAATGCTGACTCCACCCAAATTTGTATTTACATAATCATTGTAAAAATAAATAACTGTATCCTAAATGTTGAACTTTTTAACTGAATTTACAACTTTCATGTAATTTGCAAATGTCAGATGTTTCACTTTCTCCGAAATTTTCACTTTGACTCCATAAAGAGAGTGGGGAAAAAAAATCTGAAGTATTATTGGAATTAACCTACATGAATTCTTAGCATTGCTATTGCTTCACTTTTCATATGTTCCCAAGAAATTTGGGATTGAAAGTAAATTAAGTCAGAAGAACACTCAGTTAATCTAAATGAAAACTCATGCTTCTCAGTATAAAATGTATGAGTTACAGGTATTAAATTGTTGTCTTTGGAAACACTCTTCCTAAAATAAGTACTAACTTTTGAAGTATATGTTGATAGTTCTTTGAAGACTTGTGTTTTCTGGCTCTGTAGTGACTACTAGCTTTACTAAGGGCCCCTGTGGTGAATGGTTTGCATTGATAAGTTTTGTGTGTGTGTGTGCAAGTTCCCATTAATTCTTCACTTATTTGAGAGATAGAGGTTTAAACATATGTTTTCCTTAAACATATTTTTCATATTTTGAGCTCATTGCTGCCAAAAGAATCTACTGCAAGATTAAAAAAAAAAAACTTTACCAACAATAAAATAAACATTTGTAATTTACAGTATTCAATAAATGACCAAACTACTATAGCAAGAGATTTTAAAATACTCTCTTTAAAAACATAGGCAGTAATCTCTTGGTCATTCTCCTTGGGACATATTTATGGATATGTCTCCTCAGGCAAGAGAAACAAAAGTAAAACTAACTAGTGGTACTACAGCAAGATAATAGGCTTTTGCACAGCAAAGGAAACCATCAATGAAATGAAATGGTAACCTAATGAATGGAAGAAGATATTTGCAAATAATATCTCTCATAAGGGAGATATTCAAAATATATAAATTTAAAATACATAGATATATTATTTAAATTATATTTAAGATATATAAAGAACTTATGCAACACAACAACAGGAAAGACAAATAATCTGATTTAAACATGGGCAGAGGACCTGAAGAGCCATTTTTCCAAAGAAGACATTCAGATGGCCAACAGAACATGAAAAGATTCTCAACATCAGTAATCATGAGAGAAATGCAAATCAAGACCATAATGAGAAAATGCCTTACACCTGTCAGAATGGCTAGAATCAAAAAGACAAGAAATAACAAGTGGTGGTAAGGATGTGTAAAAAAGGAACCCTCATGCACTGTTAGTGAGGATGTAAAATGGTGCAATCCCTGTGGAAAACAGTATGGTTTCTCAAAAAATTAAAAATAGAAATACCCTATGACCCAATTATTCCACTACTGGGTATTTACCCAAAAAAACCAAAAACACTAACTTGAAAAGAGACATGGACTTCTGTGTTTATTTGAGCATTATTTATAAAGAGCCAAGATATGGCAACAACCCAAGTATCCACCGATAAAAGAATAGATACAGAAGATATGGTACATATATACAATGGAGTATCACTCAGCCATTAAAAAGAATGAGATCTTGCCATTTGCAACAACATGGGTGGACCTAGAGGGAGTTATGCTAAGTGAAATAAGTCAGACAAAGACAAATACCGTACGATTTCACTTATATGTGGGATGTAAAAAACCAAAACAAACACAAACAACAACAAAACCCCAAACTCCTAAACACAGAGCACTGGTGTCCCATCACCACCTGAAACTGCGAAGAGTGAACTGTCCCCAGCCACTCAGGCCCAAGAGTACTTGGTTTTATCAGTGAGCACCCCCATGCAGTCCTTGAAAGGGAGGTGTTAGTTACATTGAATCTGAAAAGGCACAGGAAAAGGCAGTTACTAAACATTGTTTTAAAGGTATAACCAGATTCCTGACAGATGGTGACAGAAGCTGCAAATAAAAAGAGTAGATCTAACAAACTCATCCCTGATTATTTTAATATAAATATTAATACTAATACATTAAATAGAAATGAAAATCCTGGACAAATGCTAAGTAGGTGCAAATGCGGCCTGTTTCAGCTAACCTGGGACACACCCAGACACACACATACACACACACACAGGAGCAATAGGCTCTTATTGAATTGGGCTCCCTCAACCCATTCTTCCTTCCATTCTAAGCCTTCCCCCCACCAAAAAAAAAAAAAAAAAATCAAAAGGGCAAATTGTAATAAAATGTCTCTTGTACTGATCAGATGAAGATTTGCCTTGCACCCAGAAAAATCACGTATCTATTCTGTGGGTTTAGTATATTCTTATGGTAAAAAGTTTTTCAGGCTTGCTGGCACTAGCCATTATAATCATCCATCTAACGTCTTTGGCTCACAATAACTATCTGATTATAATATTGCTTCCCACACATATTTGCCCCAGGAAAAGAATACGCTGATCAGCAAACCTGAGTATCTTTTCTTCTCGATAACGTAATTCTTATTCTGAAATAACAAATTGCCTTTCTGGTTTTATAAACAGTCTAACAAAAACACTTTGAATGTATTTTCCTTTTGGATATTGCCCTATATCTTTTCCTGTTACAGTCTATTCTAGGAAGAATAGTCTTTGTCTCTGATTCAACATCAATTCATTCATTCAACAAACGTTTGTAGAGAACTTAATACATGAAGGAAGAAGGCTTCTAGCTTTACATTTAGTGAACTGTCAAAATAGGACCAAGTTCTGTGTACTTTTCACTCTCTTACAACTTCCTTAGATTTGGAAATCTTTTCAAGGCATGCAAAGAGAGTGAACAGAGTGTTCAATTACTTGAATACTTAAGAATTTTTACATTTAGTTCAATGACAAATTGAATGTTATTGAAATTATAATTTTAAATGATGAAGAAATTAACCAGAAAAATCGATCACTAATAATCACTTGATATATTTTTCTATTTTCTTTTAAACTTTCCAACCTAGAGTACTATGTAAATAAAATCTCATTTCCACCCAATTCTGAACCATGCCTCTTTGTTTAAACTGACCCACTCAATGACCCAATTGTAATACATTGATGCTGAAGAAAATCCAAGGTATAAAAAGTAAAGTTGAATATGATTTGGGCTACATTTCTTTGGAATTTATTTTCTTTCCATACCACCTGGGACCTTTAAACCTTCTAGCCCACTAGGTTTTTAATCCCTTCGGTGTTTCTGCTCAAACTCAGTATGCATGCAAATCACCCGAGTATCTTGTTAAATAAAAATTATGATTCAGCAAGTCTGGGGTGGAATCTGAGATTCTACGCTTCTGACAAGCTTCCAGGAGAGATGGATACTGCTGATCCAGGGGACACATTTGAGTAGCAAGATCCTGGAAGACAGACAAAGCTATTAATAACTTGGCAAGTGTTATAATGAGAATTCTTACAAATAAGAATATGTGCAAATTGTGATAAATAATCTTGGTAATATGTAACGATTTGTCTTTAGGGCCTAAACAGTGGGCCCAGCACTGCCCAGGGATGCAGAATCATCGAAATGAGCCTGTTGCATTAAAAACTGAGCATTAACCAAAATTACAACAAACCAGTAAGTTACTCATTCTGAGTAATAGGTATTTAGGTATGTGCAATTGTGTTAATTAGCGTAAGTGATAAATGTATAGCTTATCGAAGTTTCTTAGCTGCAAATGCAACACTCAGCTTGCATACCCTGCTTGTGGAAATTATTTTAAACACAGAAAACAGTCAAGAATTTGAGAACCACAGCATTATTAATGTCCACGTGTGTATTCTTGTTCCATTACGAACTGTTTAACATATTACTATTAAGGTTTTTACTTTTCCTTGTGATATAATTATTATACATTGAAAAGAAAAGTTCTATGTGTAACATAACTTTCAAAAATATCTATATCCGGGGCACCTGGGTGGCTCAGTCGGTTAAGCTTCTGCCTTCAGCTCAGGTCATGATCCTGGGTCCTGGGATCAAGCCCCGTGTCAGACTCCCAGCTCAGTGGGAAGTCTGCTTCTCTCTCTCCCTCTGCCTCTCCCCCTGCTTGTGCTCTCTCTCGCTTGCTCACTCTCTCTCTCAAATGAATAAAAAAAATCTTTAAAAAAAAATCTGTATCCTCCTTTTAAAAGAAAGTAACAAATCTAGTATAAAAGTACAAAATGTAAAATCATGAATGTAATGTTTTATCATCAATTAATTGTTGATTGAAGTGTTCAGGTTTTTTCAGACACGTACTGCTTCTTCCACCTCTCAGTAGCACCTTGAAATGCTCTGATATTGCCCTGCTGTATTGAGAAAGGGGGCATTTAAAAAGCTCAGTTAATCTATTTTTATGGTAATCAGAACCCTCAATTTCAATCTGATTTTTTTAGTCAAAGCAGTCTCATTTACATGAGTACAATAAATGTTTTGAAGTGTGGCTAGGATCATTTCCATAATTCTATATTTCTTATCTTGCCTTAGTCTTCTTGAACCTGACATTTTGCTATAATTTGCAAAACTGAACTCCATTCAGAAACAAAAAAAAAATCCTTGGTAGAAAAAGGGAAAATCAAGAAGACAGGCACCACCTTTAATGCAGCTTTTCTCTTTCATCATTAACCCAATGGGCAGGAAGAAAAGCTCACAAAGTAGTTCACCATAAGTGCAGGACTGATTAATTTGCTAGAAATAGACATCATTTTCATCCAAGTTCAGATTGGCTCCCACCAAGTTCTGTGTGATTTCACTTGGAAATGGAACCAACGACAAGTAGCTACATGCCTGAGCTGAATCCCAAAATTACTCCTGTGCCATCGCTCTCCCGGTTTGTCTGGGACACTCTTACAAACATAACGAGAAAAAGGTTGCCAATACCAACAGCACTACTAAAATACTTTAAAAATGTTTCTTCAAAAATAAATAAATAAATACAACGTTTCTTCGAATTTGTGTGTTTCACAACCACCTCTAGATACTATTTTTCCAAACAAGAGTCTTACTCTGTGTCTTGGCATTTTAGCAAGGATTTGTGTCATGTTCAATTATGAATGTGTTCATTTCATTGAGAGGATTGAATAAATCATATGCTCAGTTGATGAAAGCACTTTCTTGTTTAAAGAAGCAGATTGACATAAAATACTTCAGTAAGTCACTTATCTATATTTCACTGACTTTGAAATTTGTGTCAGGAACTTCAGTTTATCTACAGGGGCTGTATCCTTATTTATCAGGGTTTTTTTTTCGCCCCTGATAAGGCAGTCTTACCAGATAAAGTCAAATACTATTTCCATGCAGCTTTTTCTTACACCCCGAAAAGCAAGCCCTTAGGGAAGTGAAGTAAAAGTGTGCCTCCGAAAGCCACATCCTCTGTGGATGACTTTTAGAGGAAGCACTTTCTAGTTTATAAATCGAAGCCGGACACTTAGAGCCCTGGGAGATAAAACGGCAGAATCTACCAGTCTCGTGGCATCTGAAACCACAGTCTGTACCTGTCACTTATCGTTTTGTAAATGGACTAAAAATAAAAGACTGAT
Source organism: Mirounga leonina (assembly GCF_011800145.1). Lineage (NCBI taxonomy): Eukaryota > Metazoa > Chordata > Mammalia > Carnivora > Phocidae > Mirounga > Mirounga leonina. Next base: position 8,807,053 of record NW_023270451.1, on the reverse strand, counting down.
GGGTTGTGTGAAATCCATAATTTCTGTTAATGGTCCACTAAGAAGCTGTGTGTTTAGGACACTTCATGTCACTCAATGGCTCCCGGCCCCCCAACTGCTGCCTTTTTTTTTTTTTTTTAAGATTTTTATTTATTTGAGAGAGAGAGAGAGAGAATGAGCAGTGGGAATGGGCAGAGGGAGAGGGAGAGAGAGAAGCAGACTCCCTGCTGAGCAGGAAGCCCAACATGGGACTCAATCCCAGGACCCCAGGATTGTGACCTGAGCTGAAGGCAGCTGCCCAACCAACTGAGCCACTCAGGCGCCTCCCCCTGCTGCCTTAAAGACAGGTCTTAGAGCACTTGTTTAGTCCTTTTTTCCTATTTTGACTCTGAAGTAAAATAATAAGTGTGCTTATTACATTTAGTTTCTTTCTATACAGACACCTAGCACATGATTTTGCTTTCTAACTTCACACTTAACTCCCTGAAAACATCCATGTATGCATATCAGTGTTCTTTCTAGTTTCAGAGGCTGAGTTTATGTCCAGAATGAATGCTAATATATATTGTTGTCTGGATACTAGGGCCCCATCCTTCACTATTCCTCTCTCTCTCTTTCTTCTGTCTCTCCCCTCCCTCTCTCTCCCTCCCTCTCTTACCCTAACTCTCCATCCATCCCTCTATCTCATCTCGGTCTTTCCCTCTGTCCTGTGTTTTCAATTCCTTCAGTTCCACCTGCTCTTTCTTTTCAGACTCTTTCCTTTCAGAACATAAATACTCCCAGTCTCTTGTTCTAAAAATAATATCCTATAACTGTCTTCTCTTTCCTTCCTTTCAAAACCAAACTTTTTGATGAAGTAGAGCACTCCCCACTCCATTTCCTCACCTCTAATTCCATCAAGGGCCTACTGCAATTTGGCCTCTGCTCACACAACTCCTCAAGGCACCAAAGAGGTCAGTAACTCCCTCTCACTGAACAGTTCCCAGGCAGGATTTTACTTGGAGTTTGTGGCATTTAATCGAGTTGACTCTTCCCTTCCTATATGCATTCCTTCCTTGGCTTCTCTTTTTTGTTTCTACATTTCCTTCTTTCTCTCACTACTTTTGAACCACAAATACTTAAATAAAATTATGTGCAGTGTTGAGCATATTCTTACATTTAAAAGGAAAATAAATGCCAATCTGATTGTACAGGAAAAGGTTTCAAATTGCCCAGACCCTAAAATTATGTATGAAAAGCAGTCATTATCTATACTTCAAATTAGCTAAATACATAAAACTATAACTTTATCTTCATTTATCAGCATAGGAAAAACTACTTTGTTCTACGCACGGATCCTCGGGTGACTGGACTGACCTGACCAGGAGAAAGCCCTTGGTAGGAAGGCACAACGCTAACTCTCTCAACATCATATGACTACAGAGAACAGGTGTCAAGAGTCTCAACTGTGTGAGTTTTCTGTTTCTCAAAAACAAAGATTCAAAGTTACTCATCTGAAACCAGTTTTTAAAAAGCAACTTAATCCTTCTGTTTCTGCTAAATTCTATATTCATTTTTCACGGGCAAAGATGTGTTCGTTTCTTAGGGCTGTTGTAACAAAGTACCAAAACCTGGGCTACTTAAAGCAACAGAAATTTATTCTCTCACAATACCGTAAGCCAGAAGTTCAAAGTCAAGGAGTTAGCAAGCAGGGCCATATGCTCTCTGAAGGCTCTGGGGAAGAATCCCTCCTTTTCTCGTCTAGTTCCGAGAGGTTGCCAGCAATCCTTGGGGGTCCCTGGCTTGTACACCTGTCACTCTAATCTCTGCCTCTGTCTTCGCATCTCTTCTCCCTTGTGTGTCTCTGTGTCCAAATTTCCCTCTCAAAAGGACACCAGATATATTGGCTTTAGGGCCCACCTTAATCCAGTATGACCTCACCTTAAGTTGATTACGTCTGCAAAGACCCTATCCCCAAATAAGGTCCATTCACAGGTTGTAAAAGCATTTTGGGGAAATGCTTTTCAGCCCAGTATAAATGGAAAACCAAAAATTGTTATTTTGGAAAATAAAAAGGGGAAAGGAATTTATTATTGTTTTTAAATAATCACATATTATGTTACTTTTCTTCCTCTGCAAACCTTACTAAAACAATAATAAAGGAATAAAGCAATCAAAAAGAGATACCATAAAAAACACCACCCCCAAAAAAATCCATAGGAAGGAGAGATAATACAGGCTCTATTCTTTTTAAATGTGAAAATTATATTGTCCAATAGATATATGATTAGGATGCTGTGAAAAGGAAAAATCAGAGTACAAAATTACGATAGAAATAACATTATAAAAGGAAAGATAAATCCCAGGACCAAAAGTAAAACAAAAAACAAAGAGTTAGAAGTATAGAAAAGAAAATTAGTAGATAAGTCCATGGGGGTTTATAGTCCACTTAATAAGAATTATAGACAGAGAAAACAGAACAGAATGAACTATCAAGAAAACAATTTTTTTTAGACACAAGGGACATAAATCCCCAAGCTGAATGTGTCTAGCACAATTAGGCAATAGAAAAAAATGAAAGAAGACCCCATGAAACACATGAAATGTGAAATTTCAAAATAACAGCTATAAAGTAGAAAACATAAAGTTTCCAGAGAAAAATCACAAAGATCACCTATAAGAGATAGCAACGCAGAATTGTATTAGCCTTCTCAGAACAATAGTGAATGACAGAAGACCTTGGAGAAGTATCTTAAAAAGTCTTAATGTAAATGACATTTGATGAACAACTCTGTATTTAGCCAAGCTACTGATCAAGAATGAGATTGAAAAAAAGACATTTTTAGGAATGCAAGGACTCAAACATATATATGTACCTTCCAGGCACTCACTCGTGGGAAGATACTGGAGGATATGCTGTAACAAACGATGGGGCAAATTAGGAAAGAGGCAGATGTAGGATAGAGCAAACAGTGAATCAAACCAGAAAAATGGCCAAATTTTTGAGGATGACAAGGAAGGGAAATATGAGGACAACAGGCTGTCCGGGGAGCCTCAGGGCAACCAGCCCACACTGGATGAGGAAAACAGAGATTACAGTGAGAGGTTCTTGATATATTACTAATTCAAAGGAAAAGTCCAAATGGCATAAATTATTATGGAATAAAGGAATGTTCAGATGAATTGCAAATGGAGACAAAATAGTTTTCCACAGCGGGCAGGAAATCAATTAAATCACTACCCTGTGAGACAGAATTTACTTCTCACTCAGTTCCCTACAACTTACAAAGAGCTCCAAATCAGCTCAAAGAAAAGTAAAAGGGCTAGAACATGATAACCCAAGGAGTATATTATAAAAGATACACAGTTTTCCATGGAAACGCAGGAAAAATTTTTCTGCACATTAAATGATGAATACGTTAATTTTGTGAAGTAGGTGTTCTATGCAGAGGAAGAATCTCAAGCTAACAAACTGGTTACTTAATTTATATTTCCATAGTTGGCAAAGGCATAATTAGGACCGTAAATTGTACATGCCTACGTGTGTGTGTGTATGTGTGTGTGTGTGTGTTTTCATGATTCCCCCTTGATAGTCCAAATTGTGATTTTCTTTCTGTAAATTTCAAAAGGTGATGACAAGTTCGTGTGGCTTATTTTTTTCAAAGTTGATATTGACAACTTATCAACTAGGACCCACTTGAAGTAAAATAATTTTGCTTTTCAGGGTCTTTACCTACAGTGAATATGGCCATAATTTCTTCTAGTTGCTTCTCAAAAGGGGAGGCAATTTAAGAACAGCCAGGGAAGGAGTATGTGTGTGGGTTTCCTCGTGTATAATTACCATGCGCCCCCCCTCCCGTCTTTGTAAATTCTGTCTCCTCCACTGTGTTTGCCCTTACTAGTCTGATTCTGACGTCCTAGCTCTGGTCTGAACCTGGCTGTACTTTGCTAACTTTGGGCACAGACTTGCTGTAACTAGTTTATACAAAGGAGGCAAGGGCCAGAGGGACTGTGCTGGTCTCTCTCACCCTTGTGCAATTTAGTTCTGGTGATATTTATAATTATCAGGCAATCTTTACAACAGCCAGTAGGGTCAAATGGCATCCCTTCCAACCTATACCTTTCCCTAGGAAATCACAGAAGCTCCTCCACATTCATACAGTGTGCTGGGGGCAGGGGGCTGTTGGGATAACCAGGTGCTTGTAGTAAGATAGACTCTAAAACTATGACAACCATTAAAAAAAAAAAAAAAGCAGAGAATATATTTTTAAAAGGATGTTAAAGATCCTTTGAAAGAAAGGGAAGCAAGGGGTCCCTGGGTGGCTCAGTTGGTTAACCATCTGACTGTTGATTTCAGCTCAGGTCTTGAGATCAAGCCTCATGTCAGACTCTAAGCTCACGACAGAAGTCGGGTGGAGAGTCTCTCTCCCTCTGCCCCTCCCCCCACTTGGGTGTGCCTGCTCTCTGTAAATGGGTAAAATCTTGAAAGAAAGAAAGAAAGAAAGAAAGAAAGAAAGAAAGAAAGAGAGAGAGAGAGAGAGAGAGAGAGAGAGAGAGAGAGAGAGAGAGA